>NC_068455.1:20235709-20255709 GCF_023373465.1 Oncorhynchus keta | reverse complement strand
CCTCCAAGCCCCTCATAGTGCCTCTCTTAGTACCAGTCAGTCACCTTTCTCTCTCTGTATGTATACACACTTCTCTCTCTCTCTGTATGTATACACACTTCTCTCTCAATGTATGTATACACACTTCTCTCTCTCTCTCTGTATGTATACACACTTCTCTCTCAATGTATGTATACACACTTCTCTCTCAATGTATGTATACACACTTCTCTCTCTCTGTATGTATACACACTTCTTTCTCTCTGTATGTATACACACTTCTCTCTCAATGTATGTATACACACTTCTCTCTCTCTCTCTGTATGTATACACACTTCTCTCTCTCTGTATGTATACACACTTCTTTCTCTCTGTATGTATACACACTTCTCTCTCTCTCTCTGTATGTATACACACTTCTCTCTCTCTGTATGTATACACACTTCTTTCTCTCTGTATGTGTACACACTTCTCTCTCTCTGTATGTGTACACACTTCTCTCTCTCTGTATGTATACACACTTCTCTCTCTATATATGTGTACACACTCCTCTCTCTCTGTATGTATACACACTTCTCTCTGTATGTGTACACACTTCTCTCTCTGTATGTATACACACTTCTCTCTCTCTCTGTATGTGTACACACTTATCTCTCTCTGTATGTATACACACTTCTCTCTGTATGTGTACACACTTCTCTCTCTCTGTATGTGTACACACTTCTCTCTCTCTCTGTATGTGTACACACTTATCTCTCTCTGTATGTATACACACTTCTCTCTGTATGTGTACACACTTCTCTCTCTCTGTATGTATACACACGTCTCTCTCTCTGTATGTATACACACTTCTCTCTGTATGTGTACACACTTCTCTCTCTGTATGTATACACACTTCTCTCTCTCTGTATGTGTACACACTTCTCTCTCTCTGTATGTGTACACACTTCTCTCTCTCTCTGTATGTATACACACTTCTCTCTCTCTGTATGTATACACACTTCTCTCTCTCTCTGTATGTATACACACTTCTCTCTCTCTCTGTATGTATACACACTTCTCTCCCTCTCTCTGCATGTGTACACACTTCTCTCTCTCTGTATGTATACACACTTCTCTCTCTCTGTATGTATACACACTTCTCTCTCTGTATGTGTACACACTTATCTCTCTGTATGTGTACACACTTATCTCTCTGTATGTATACACACTTCTCTCTCTCTCTCTGTATGTATACACACTTCTCTCTCTCTGTATGTATACACACTTCTTTCTCTCTGTATGTGTACACACTTCTCTCTCTCTGTATGTGTACACACTTCTCTCTCTCTGTATGTATACACACTTCTCTCTCTATATATGTGTACACACTCCTCTCTCTCTGTATGTGTACACACTTCTCTCTCTCTGTATGTGTACACACTTCTCTCTCTCTGTATGTGTACACACTTCTCTCTCTCTCTGTATGTGTACACACTTATCTCTCTCTGTATGTATACACACTTCTCTCTGTATGTGTACACACTTCTCTCTCTCTGTATGTGTACACACTTCTCTCTCTCTCTGTATGTGTACACACTTATCTCTCTCTGTATGTATACACACTTCTCTCTGTATGTGTACACACTTCTATCTCTCTGTATGTATACACACGTCTCTCTCTCTGTATGTATACACACTTCTCTCTGTATGTGTACACACTTCTCTCTCTGTATGTATACACACTTCTCTCTCTCTGTATGTGTACACACTTCTCTCTCTCTGTATGTGTACACACTTCTCTCTCTCTCTGTATGTATACACACTTCTCTCTCTCTGTATGTATACACACTTCTCTCTCTCTCTGTATGTATACACACTTCTCTCTCTCTCTGTATGTATACACACTTCTCTCCCTCTCTCTGCATGTGTACACACTTCTCTCTCTCTGTATGTATACACACTTCTCTCTCTCTGTATGTATACACACTTCTCTCTCTGTATGTGTACACACTTATCTCTCTGTATGTGTACACACTTATCTCTCTGTATGTATACACACTTCTCTCTCTCTGTATGTATACACACTTCTCTCTCTCTGTATGTATGTATACACACTTCTCTCTCTGTATGTATACACACTTCTCTCTCTATCTGTATGTATGTATACACACTTCTCTCTCTGTATGTATACACACTTCTCTCTCTCTGTATGTGTACACACTTCTCTCTCTCTCTGTATGTATACACACTTCTCTCTGTATGTATGTATACACACTTCTCTCTGTGTATGTATACACACTTCTCTCTCTCTGTATGTATACACACTTCTCTCTCTCTCTGTATGTATACACACTTCTCTCTCTCTCTGCATGTGTACACACTTCTCTCTCTCTGTATGTATACACACTTCTCTTTCTCTGTATGTATACACACTTCTCTCCTCTGCATGTATACACACTTCTCTCTCGTGCTCTGTATGTGTACACACTTCTCTCTCTCTGCATGTGTACACAATCTCTCTGTATGTATACACACTTCTCTGTATGTATTCACACTTCTCTCTCTGTATGTGTATGCATGTGTACACACTTCTCTCTCTCTGTATGTATACACACTTCTCTCTCTCTGTATGTATACACACTTCTCTCTCTCTCTGTATGTATACACACTTCTCTCCCTCTCTCTGCATGTGTACACACTTCTCTCTCTCTCTCTATGTATACACACTTCTCTCTCTCTGTATGTATACACACTTCTCTCTCTGTATGTGTACACACTTATCTCTCTGTATGTGTACACACTTATCTCTCTGTATGTATACACACTTCTCTCTCTCTGTATGTATACACACTTCTCTCTCTCTGTATGTATGTATACACATTTCTCTCTCTGTATGTATACACACTTCTCTCTCTCTCTCTGTATGTATGTATACACACTTCTCTCTCTGTATGTATACACACTTCTCTCTCTCTGTATGTGTACACACTTCTCTCTCTCTCTGTATGTATACACACTTCTCTCTCTCTGTATGTATACACACTTCTCTCTCTCTCTGTATGTATACACACTTCTCTCTCTCTCTGCATGTGTACACACTTCTCTCTCTCTGTATGTATACACACTTCTCTTTCTCTGTATGTATACACACTTCTCTCTCTCTCTCTGCATGTATACACACTTCTCTCTGTATGTGTACACACTTCTCTCTCTCTGTATGTGTACACACTTCTCTCTCTCTCTGTATGTGTACACACTTATCTCTCTCTGTATGTATACACACTTCTCTCTGTATGTGTACACACTTCTCTCTCTCTGTATGTATACACACGTCTCTCTCTCTGTATGTATACACACTTCTCTCTGCATGTGTACACACTTCTCTCTCTCTGTATGTATACACACTTCTCTTTCTCTGTATGTATACACACTTCTCTCTCTCTCTCTGCATGTGTACACACTTCTCTCTCTCTCTGCATGTGTACACACTTCTCTCTCTGTATGTATACACACTTCTCTCTCTGTATGTATTCACACTTCTCTCTCTGTATGTGTACACACTTCTCTCTCTCTCTGCATGTGTACACACTTCTCTCTCTCTGTATGTATACACACTTCTCTCTCTCTGTATGTATTCACACTTCTCTCTCTGTATGTGTACACACTTCTCTCTCTCTCTGTATGTATACACACTTCTCTCTCTCTCTGTATGTATTCACACTTCTCTCTCTGTATGTATACACACTTCTCTCTCTCTCTGCATGTGTACACACTTCTCTCTCTCTGTATGTATACACACTTCTCTCTCTCTGTATGTATTCACACTTCTCTTTCTGTATGTGTACACACTTCTCTCTCTCTCTGTATGTATACACACTATTCTCTCTCTCTGTATGTATACACACTTTTCTCTCTGTATGTGTACACACTTCTCTCTCTCTCTGTATGTATACACACTTCTCTCTCTCTCTGTATGTATTCACACTTCTCTCTCTGTATGTATACACACTTCTCTCTCTCTCTGCATGTGTACACACTTCTCTCTCTCTGTATGTATACACACTTCTCTCTCTCTGTATGTATACACACTTCTCTCTCTCTCTCTGTATGTATACACACTTCTTTCTCTCTCTGTATGTATACACACTATTCTCTCTCTCTGTATGTATACACACTTTTCTCTCTGTATGTGTACACACTTCTCTCTGTATGTATACACACTTCTCTCTATGTATGTGTACACACTTCTCTCTCTCTGTATGTATACACACTTCTCTCTCTCTCTCTGTATGTATACACACTTCTCTCTCTCTCTCTGTATGTATGTATACACACTTCTCTCTCTGTATGTATACACACTTCTCTCTCTCTGTATGTATACACACTTCTCTCTCTCTCTGTATGTATACACACTTCTCTCTCTCTCTGCATGTGTACACACTTCTCTCTCTCTGTATGTATACACACTTATCTCTCTGTATGTATACACACTTCTCTCTCTTTGTATGTATACACACTTCTCTTTCTCTCTCTCTGTATGTATACACACTTCTCTCTCTCTCTCTGTATGTATACACACTTCTCTCTCTGTATGTATACACACTTCTCTCTCTGTATGTATACACACCTCTCTCTGTGTATGTGTACACACTTCTCTCTCTGTATGTGTACACACTTCTCTCTCTCTGTATGTATACACACTTATCTCTCTGTGTATGTATACACACTTCTCTCTCTCTCTCTGTATACACACTTCTCTCCCTCTGTATGTATGTATACACACTTCTCTCTCTCTCTGTATGTATACACACTTCTCTTTCTCTGTATGTGTACACACTTCTCTCTCTCTGTATGTGTACACACTTCTCTTTCTCTGTATGTATACACACTTTTCTCTCTGTATGTGTACACACTTCTCTCTCTCTGTATGGATACACACTTCTCTCTCTCTCTGTATGTATACACACTTATCTTTCTCTGTATGTATACACACTTCTCTCTCTGTATGTGTACACACTTCTCTCTCTCTGTATGGATACACACTTCTCTCTCTCTGTATGTATACACACTTTTCTCTCTGTATGTGTACACACTTCTCTCTGTATGTATACACACTTCTCTTTATCTGTATGTATTCACACTTCTCTCTCTCTGTATGTATACACACTTCTCTTTCTCTGTATGTATACACACTTCTCTCTCTCTCTCTCTGTATGTATACACACTTCTCTCTCTCTGTATGTATACACACTTCTCTCTCTCTCTGTATGTATACACACTTCTCTCTCTGTATGTATACACACTTCTCTCTCTCTCTGTATGTATACACACCTCTCTCTCTGTATACACACATCTCTCTCTCTGTATACACACATCTCTCTCTGTATGTATACACACATCTCTCTCTGTATGTGTACACACTTCTCTCTCTGTATGTATTCACACTTCCCTTTCCCTCTGTATGTCTACACACTTCTCTTTCTCTGTATGTATACACACTTCTCTCTCTGTATGTGTACACACTTCTCTCTCTCTGTATGTGTACACACTTCTCTCTCTCTGTATGTGTACACACTTCTCTCTCTGTATGTGTACACACTTCTCTCTCTCTGTATGTGTACACACTTCTCTCTCTCTGTATGTATACACACTTCTCTCGCTCTCTGTATGTATGTATACACACTTCTCTTTCTCTGTATGTATACACACTTCTCTCTCTCTCTGTATGTATACACACTTATCTCTCTGTATGTATACACACTTCTCTCTCTTTGTATGTATACACACTTCTCTTTCTCTCTCTCTGTATGTATACACACTTCTCTCTCTCTCTCTGTATGTATACACACTTCTCTCTCTCTGTATGTATACACACTTCTCTCTCTGTGTATGTATACACACTTCTCTCTCTGTATGTATACACACCTCTCTCTGTGTATGTGTACACACTTCTCTCTCTGTATGTGTACACACTTCTCTCTCTCTGTATGTATACACACTTCTCTCTCTGTGTATGTATACACACTTCTCTCTCTCTCTGTATACACACTTCTCTCCCTCTGTATGTATACACACTTCTCTCTCTCTCTCTGTATGTATACACACTTCTCTCTCTCTGTATGTATACACACTTCTCTCTCTCTCTGTATGTATACACACTTCTCTCTCTCTATGTATACACACTTCTCTCTCTTTGTATGTATACACACCTCTCCCTGTGTATGTATACACACTTCTCTCTCTGTATGTATACACACTTCTCTCTCTCTCTCTCTCTGTATGTATACACACTTCTCTCTCTCTGTATGGATACACACTTCTCTCTCTCTCTGTATGTATACACACTTATCTTTCTCTGTATGTATACACACTTCTCTCTCTGTATGTGTACACACTTCTCTCTCTCTGTATGGATACACACTTCTCTCTCTCTGTATGTATACACACTTTTCTCTCTGTATGTGTACACACTTCTCTCTGTATGTATTCACACTTCTCTCTCTCTCTGTGTATACACACGTCTCTTTCTCTGTATGTATACACACTTCTCTCTCTCTCTCTGTATGTATACACACTTCTCTCTCTCTGTATGTATACACACTTCTCTCTCTCTCTGTATGTATACACACTTCTCTCTGTATGTATACACACTTCTCTCTCTCTCTGTATGTATACACACCTCTCTCTCTCTGTATACACACATCTCTCTCTCTGTATACCCACATCTCTCTCTGTATGTATACACACATCTCTCTCTGTATGTGTACACACTTCTCTCTCTGTATGTATTCACACTTCCCCTTCCCTCTGTATGTCTACACACTTCTCTTTCTCTGTATGTATACACACTTCTCTCTCTCTGTATGTGTACACACTTCTCTCTCTCTGTATGTGTACACACTTCTCTCTCTCTGTATGTGTACACACTTCTCTCTCTGTATGTGTACACACTTCTCTCTCTCTGTATGTGTACACACTTCTCTCTCTCTGTATGTATACACACTTCTCTCGCTCTCTGTATGTATGTATACACACTTCTCTTTCTCTGTATGTATACACACTTCTCTCTCTCTCTGTATGTATACACACTTATCTCTCTGTATGTATACACACTTCTCTCTCTTTGTATGTATACACACTTCTCTTTCTCTCTCTCTGTATGTATACACACTTCTCTCTCTCTCTCTGTATGTATACACACTTCTCTCTCTGTGTATGTATACACACTTCTCTCTCTGTATGTATACACACCTCTCTCTGTGTATGTGTACTTCTCTCTCTGTATGTGTACACACTTCTCTCTGTATGTATACACACTTCTCTCTCTGTGTATGTATACACACTTCTCTCTATCTCTGTATACACACTTCTCTCCCTCTGTATGTATACACACTTCTCTCTCTCTGTATGTATACACACTTCTCTCTCTCTGTATGTATACACACTTCTCTCTCTCTCTGTATGTATACACACTTCTCTCTCTCTATGTATACACACTTCTCTCTCTTTGTATGTATACACACCTCTCCCTGTGTATGTATACACACTTCTCTCTCTGTATGTATACACACTTCTCTCTCTCTCTCTCTGTATGTATACACACTTCTCTCTCTGTGTATGTATACACACTTCTCTCTCTCTCTGTATACACACTTCTCTCCCTCTGTATGTATACACACTTCTCTCTCTCTCTCTGTATGTGTACACACTTCTGTCTCTGTATGTATACACACTTCTCTCTCTCTCTGTATGTCTACACACTTCTCTCTCTCTGTATGTATACACACTACTCTCTCTCTGTATGTATACACACTTCTCTCTCTCTGTATGTATTCACACTTCTCTCTCTCTGTATGTATACACACTTCTCTCTCTGTATGTATACACACTTCTCTCTCTCTGTATGTATACACACTTCTCTCTCTCTGTATGTAAACACACTTCTCTCTCTCTGTATGTATACACACTTCTCTCTCTCTCTGTATGTAAACACACTTCTCTCTCTCTGTATGTATACACACTTCTCTCTCTCTGTATGTATACACATTCCTCTCTCTCTGTATGTATACACACTTCTCTCTCTCTGTATGTATACACATTCCTCTCTCTCTGTATGTATACACACTTCTCTCTCTGTGTATGTATACACACTTCTCTCTCTCTCTGTATGTATACACACTTCTCTATCTCTGTATGTATACACATTCCTCTCTCTCTGTATGTATACACACTTCTCTCTCTCTCTCTCTGTCTCTGTATGTATACACACTTCTTAAATGTCAAAGGCTTTTATTGACCATTTTTGAAGTTGATGCAAAGAGTCAATATTTGCAGTGTTGACCCTTCTTTTTCAAGACCTCTGCAATCTGCCCTGGCATGATGTCAATTAACTTCTGGGCCACATCCTGACTGATGGCAGCCCATTCCTACATAATCAATGCTTGAAGTTTGTCAGAATTTGTGGGTTTTTGTTTGTCCACCCGCCTCTTGAGGATTGACCACAAGTTCTCAATGGGATTAAGGTCTGGGGAGTTTCCTGGCCATGGACCCAAAATATCAATGTTTTCTTCCCCTTCGTTATCACTTTTGCCTTATGGCAAGGGTGTCACGTTCTGACCTTAGTTCCTTTGTTTTTGTCTTTGTTTTAGTATGGTCAGGGTGTGAGTTGGGGTGTGCAGTCTATGTTTGTTTTTCTATGTTGGTTTTTGAGTTCGGCCTACTATGGTTCTCAATCAGAGGCAGCTGTCAATTGTTGACCCTGATTGAGAATCATACTGAGGTAGCCTGGGTTTCACTTTTGGTTTGTGGGTGTTTGCTTCCGTGTGAGTGTTTGGGCCACACGGTACTGTTTCGGTTTTGGTAAATTCACGTTGTCATTAATTGTTTAGTGTTCTAATTCAACATCATCATGAACACTTACCACAGTGCGCTTTGGTCCTCCTTTCTTTCTCCCGACGACAACCCTTACAAGGGGCTCCATCATGCTGGAAAAGGCATTGTTCATCACCAAACTGTTCCTGGGTGGTTGGGAGAAGTTGCTCTCGGAGGATGTGTTGGTTCCATTCTTTATTCATGTCTGTGTTCTGAGGCAAAATTGAGCCCACTCCCTTGGCTGAGAAGCAACCCCACACATGAATAGTCTCAGGATGCTTTACTGTTGGCATGACACAGGACTGATGGTAGCGCTCACCTTGAGAGGATTCATCAGAGAAAATGACTTTATCCCAGTCCTCAGCAGTTCAATCCCTGTACCTTTTGCAGAATATCAGTCTGTCCCTGATGTTTTTCCTGGAGAGAAGTGGCTTCTTTTGCTACCCTTCTTGACAACAGGCCATCCTCCAAAAAATCTTCGCCTCACTGTGCGTGCAAACGCACTCACACCTGCCTGCTGCCATTTCTGAGCAAGCTCTGTACTGGTGGTGCCCCGATCTCGCAGCTGAATCAACATTAGGAGACGGTCCTGGTGCTTGCTGGACTTTCTTGGGCGCCCTGAAGCCTTCTTCACAACAATTGAACCGCTCTCCTTGAAGTTCTTGATGATCTGATAAATGGTTGATTTAAGTGCAATCTTACAGGCAGCAATATCCTTGTCTGTGAAGCCCTTTTTGTGCAAAGCAATGATGACGGCACGTGTTTCCTTGCAGGTAACCATGATTGATAGAGGAAGAACAATGATTCCAAGCACCACACTTCTTTTGAAGCTTCCAGTCTGTTATTCGAACTCAATCAGCATGACAGAGTGATCTCCAGCCTTGTCCTCGTCAACACTCACACCTGTGTTAACGAGAGAATCACTGACATGATGTCAGCTGGTCCTTTTGTGGCAGGGCTGAAATGCAGTGGAAATGTTTTGGGGGGATTTAGTTAATTTGCATGGCAAAGAGGGACTTTGCAATTAATTACAATTCATCTGATCACTCTTCATAACATTCTGGAGTATATGCAAATTGCCATCATACAAACTGAGGTAGCAGACTTTGGGAAAATTAATATTTGTGTCATCCTCAACTGTATACACACTCATCTCTGTGTTTTTGCTGTAGAACTGCAAGCCTGCATTAACATTTCAGCCCCAGTTATAATTCACACCTCTAAGTCACATCACACTCAGCTCACAGTCGTCTTCCTGAAAGACAAATTCCTGCCCAAGGATGCCAAGATTTTCATGCATCTGCATCTTTTTCCCCTGCCTGCCTGGCTCCCTGTGTCCCAAATGGCACCCTATATAGTGCACTACTTTAAAAAATATATATAGGGGGGCCCATAGGATAGTGCAATATATAGGGAGAAGGGTGCCATTTGGGACACAACCTGTGTGTTTAATTTTTATATATTTTTTTAACCCATTTTTTTCTCCCCAATTCCGTGGTATTCCACTCGATTCCAAGATGGCGTAGCAGTAAGTCGTCGTGTCGTGTCCCTTGTATATATCGTTTCTTTTTCGTTTTTACATAGTTTTCTTCGCATATCTCTTTAAAAACATTTTGCTAAACCTAAGCTTCCAAATACTCTCCTGCAACCCGCCTCACCCAATGTAGCTATTTTTCCTAAAGTATTTATATTTACTTCGGAACCGGAACCCCTCAACTGAAGCTAGCCAGCTAACCACCAGCTATGCGAGCGGTCTTCAGCTAACCGGTCATCAGCTAACCTTTAGCTCGGAAAGCTCTCGCCAGTTCGAACAACGCGACTCTAACCAGAGCATAACAGACCTATTTATTTTTCATCCCCGGATTCCCACCGCAAACGGAACATTTTTCAGCTGGATCTTCACAACTAGCTATCTAGCTAAACCGGATGATTACTCCTGGCTAGCGTTTCCACCCACGGATGATTACCACCGTAGCATACTCCACCCGACCGGTCTATCGATGTCACCGCATGAAGAGGAATAAACAGACTCACCCCATCGCGACGTCCCCCAAAGGCTAACTCTCTAGCCCTTGCTATCTCCTTGCTTGCTAATTCGGCCTGCTAACTGCTAGCTTGTTTAGCTCCGGTCCGCTAACTGCTACCTTGTTTAGCCCCGGCCTACGAACTGTTAGCTTGTTAGCACAGGCCTGCTAACCATCTGAATCGCCGCGTCCCAAACACTCTCTGGACCCATATTTACTTTCTATCTCTTTTCGATTTTTAATTTGTTTATACCTTCCGGAAACCTGCCTCACCCAATGTGATACCAATTTTTAATTTTTAGAACACACTCAAGAACGGAACCAGCTCTAGCTATATTTAGTCATTTTAGTTTTTATTTTTAGAACCGCTGCCCCCTGGACACTGATCTCCTGGCTACATAGCTGATGCACGCTGGACTGTCCATTAATCACGGTACTCCATTCTGCTTGTTTGTTTTATCTGTCGGTCCCGTTGCCTAGTCAACGCCATTTTACCTGCTGTTGTTGTGCTAGCTGATTAGCTGTTGTTGTCTCACCTACTGTTTTAGCTAGCTTTCCCAATTCAACACCTGTGATTACTGTATGCCTCGCTGTATGTCTCTCTCAAATGTCAATATGCCTTGTATACTGTTGTTCAGGTTAGTTATCATTGTTTTAGTTCACAATGGAGCCCCTAGTTCCACTCTTCATACCCCTGATACCTCCTTTGTCCCACCTCCCACACATGTGGTGACCTCACCCATTACAACCAGCATGTCCAGAGATACAACCTCTCTCATCATCACCCAGTGCCTGGGCTTACCTCCGCTGTACCCGCACCCCACCATACCCCTGTCTGCGCATTATGCCCTGAATATATTCTACCATGCCCGGAAACCTGCTCCTCTTATTCTCTGTCCCCAACGCTCTAGGCGACCAGTTTTGATAGCCTTTAGCCGCACCCTCATACTACTCCTTCTCTGTTCCGCGGGTGATGTGGAGGTAAACCCAGGCCCTGCATGTCCCCAGGCACCCTCATTTGTTGACTTCTGTGATCGAAAAAGCCTTGGTTTCATGCATGTCAACATCAGAAGCCTCCTCCCTAAGTTTGTTTTACTCACTGCTTTAGCACAGTCTGCTAACCCTGATGTACTTGCCGTGTCTGAATCCTGGCTCAGGAAGGCCACCAAAAATTCTGAGATTTCCATACCCAACTATAACATCTTCCGTCAAGATAGAACTGCCAAAAGGGGAGGAGTTGCAGTCAACTACAGAGATAGCCTGCAAAGTGTCATACTTTCCAGGTCCATACCTAAACAGTTCGAACTAATAATTTTGAAAATGACTCTGTCCAGAAATAAGTCTCTCACTGTTGCCGCCTGCTACCGACCCCCCTCAGCTCCCAGCTGTGCCCTGGAAACCATTTGTGAATTGATCGCCCCCCATCTAGCTTCAGAGTTTGTTCTGTTAGGTGACCTAAACTGGGATATGCTTAACACCCCGGCAGTCCTACAATCTAAGCTAGATGCCCTGAATCTCACACAAATCATCAAGGAACCCACCAGGTACAACCCTAATTCTGTAAACAAGGGCACCCTCATAGACGTCATCCTGACCAACTGGCCCTCCAAATACACCTCTGCTGTCTTCAACCAGGATCTCAGCGATCAAATCGAATCAAATCAAATTTTATTTGTCACATACACATGGTTAGCAGATGTTAATGCGAGTGTAGCGAAATGCTTGTGCTTCTAGTTCCGACAATGCAGTAATAACCAACAAGTAATCTAACTAACAATTCCAAAACTACTGTCTTATACACAGTGTAAGGGGATAAAGAATATGTACATAAGGATATATGAATGAGTGATGGTACAGAGCAGCATAGGCAAGATACAGTAGATGGTATCGAGTACAGTATATATATGAGATGAGTATGTAAACAAAGTGGCATAGTTAAAGTGGCTAGTGATACATGTATTACATAAGGATGCAGTCGATGATATAGAGTACAGCATATACATATGCATATGAGATGAATAATGTAGGGTAAGTAACATTATATAAGGTAGCATTGTTTAAAGTGGCTAGTGATATATTTACATCATTTCCCATCAATTCCCATTATTAAAGTGGCTGGAGTTGAGTCAGTGTCAGTGTGTTGGCAGCAGCCACTCAATGTTAGTGGTGGCTGTTTAACAGTCTGATGGCCTTGAGATAGAAGCTGTTTTTCAGTCTCTCGGTCCCAGCTTTGATGCACCTGTACTGACCTCGCCTTCTGGATGATAGCGGGGTGAACAGGCAGTGGCTCGGGTGGTTGATGGCTTTATGGCCTTCCTGTAACATCGGGTGGTGTAGGTGTCCTGGAGGGCAGGTAGTTTGCCCCCGGTGATGCGTTGTGCAGACCTCACTACCCTCTGGAGAGCCTTACAGTTGAGGGCGGAGCAGTTGCCGTACCAGGCGGTGATACAGCCCGCCAGGATGCTCTCGATTGTGCATCTGTAGAAGTTTGTGAGTGCTTTTGGTGACGAGCCAAATTTCTTCAGCCTGCTGAGGTCGAAGAGGCGCTGCTGCGCCTTCTTCACGATGCTGTCTGTGTGAGTGGACCAATTCAATTTGTCTGTGATGTGTATGCCGAGGAACTTAAAACTTGCTACCCTCTACACTACTGTTCCATCGATGTGGATAGGGGGGTGTTCCCTCTGCTGTTTCCTGAAGTCCACAATCATCTCCTTAGTTTTGTTGACGTTGAGTGTGAGGTTATTTTCCTGAGACCACACTCCGAGGGCCCTCACCTCCTCCCTGTAGGCCGTCTCGTCGTTGTTGGTAATCAAGCCTACCACTGTTGTGTCGTCCGCAAACTTGATGATTGAGTTGGAGGCGTGTGTGGCCACGCAGTCGTGGGTGAACAGGGAGTACAGGAGAGGGCTCAGAACGCACCCTTGTGGGGCCCCAGTGTTGAGGATCAGCGGGGAGGAGATGTTGTTGCCTACCCTCACCACCTGGGGGGCGGCCCGTCAGGAAGTCCAGTACCCAGTTGCACAGGGCGGTGTCGAGACCCAGGGTCTCGAGTTTGATGACGAGCTTGGAGGGTACTATGGTGTTGAATGCCGAGCTGTAGTCGATGAACAGCATTCTCACAGGTATTCCTCTTGTCCAGATGGGTTAGGGCAGTGTGCAGTGTGGTTGAGATTGCATCGTCTGTGGACCTATTTGGGCGGTAAGCAAATTGGAGTGGGTCTAGGGTGTCAGGTAGGGTGGAAGTGATATGGTCCTTGACTAGTCTCTCAAAGCACTTCATGATGACGGAAGTGAGTGCTACGGGCGGTAGTCGTTTAGCTCAGTTACCTTAGCTTTCTTGGGAACAGGAACAATGGTGGCCCTCTTGAAGCATGTGGGAACAGCAGACTGGTATAGGGATTGATTGAATATGTCCGTAAACACACCGGCCAGCTGGTCTGCGCATGCTCTGAGGGCGCGGCTGGGGATGCCGTCTGGGCCTGCAGCCTTGCGAGGGTTAACACGTTTAAATGTCTTACTCACCTCGGCTGCAGTGAAGGAGAGACCGCGTGTTTTCGTTGCAGGCCGTGTCAGTGGCACTGTATTGTCCTCAAAGCGGGCAAAAAAGTAATTTAGTCTGCCTGGGAGCAAGACATCCTGGTCCGTGACTGGGCTGGATTTCTTCCTGTAGTCCGTGATTGACTGTAGACCCTGCCACATGCCTCTTGTGTCTAAGCCGTTGAATTGAGATTCTAGTTAGCTTGTTTGATAGCCTTGCGGAGGGAATAGCTGCACTGTTTGTATTCGGTCATGTTACCAGACACCTTGCCCTGATTAAAAGCAGTGGTTCGCGCTTTCAGTTTCACGCGAATGCTGCCATCAATCCATGGTTTCTGGATAGGGAATGCATGGGAACGACATCTTCACTGCCTCATTGCCAAACGCTCCCTAAAACACTGGCCTTTCTAATCGACCTGGCCCGGGTATCCTGGAAGGACATTGACCCATCCCGTCAGTTGAGGATGCCTGGTCATTCTTTAAAAGTAACTTCCTCACCATTTTAGATAAGCATGCTCCGTTCAAAAAATGCAGAACTGTGGCGGACTGCAATTCGAATAGTCCCCGCGATATGCAACTGTTCAGGGAAGTCAGGAACCAATACACACAGTCAGTCAGGAAAGCTAAGGCCAGCTTCTTCAGGCAGAAGTTTGCATCCCGTAGCCGTTCTGGGACACTGTGAAGTCCATGGAGAACAAGAGCACCTCCTCACAGCTGCCCACTGCACTGAGGCTAGGTCACCACCGATAAATCCATGATTATCGAAAACTTCAATAAGCATTTCTCAACGGCTGGCCATGCCTTCCGCCTGGCTACTCCAACCTCGGCCAACAGCTACGCCACCCCCGCAGCTCCTCGCCCAAGCCTCTCCAGGTTCTCCTTTACCCAAATTCAGATAGCAGATGTTCTGAAAGATCTGCAAAACCTGGACCCGTACAAATCAGCTGGGCTTGACAATCTGGATCCTCTATTTCTGAAACTATCCGCTTCCATTGTCGCAACCCCTATTACCAGCCTGTTCAACCTCTCTTTCATATCGTCTGAGATCCCCAAGGATTGGAAAGCTGCCGCAGTCATCCCCCTTTTCAAAGGGGGAGACACCCTGGACCCAAACTGTTACAGACCTATATCCATCCTGCCCTGCCTATCTAAGGTCTTCGAAAGCCAAGTCAACAAACAGGTCACTGACCATCTCGAATCCCACCGTACCTTCTCTGCTGTGCAATCTGGTTTCCGAGCCGGTCACGGGTGCACCTCAGCCACACTCAAGGTACTAAACGATATCATAACCGCCATCGATAAAAGACAGTACTGTGCAGACCTTGCCAAGGCTTTCGACTCTGTCAATCACCATATTCTTATCGGCAGACTCAGTAGTCTCGGTTTTTCGGATGGCTGCCTTGCCTGGTTCACCAATTACTTTGCAGACAGAGTTCAGTGTGTCAAATCGGAGGGCATGCTGTCCGGTCCTCTGGCAGTCTCAATGGGGGTGCCACAGGGTTCAATTCTCGGGCCGACTCTTTTCTCTGTATATATCAATGATGTTGCTCTTGCTGCGGGCGATTCCCTGATCCACCTCTACGCAGACGACACCATTCTATATACTTTCGGCCCGTCATTGGACACTGTGCTATCTAACCTCCAAACGAGCTTCGATGCCATACAACACTCCTTCCGTGGCCTCCAACTGCTCTTCAATGCTAGTAAAACCAAATGCATTCTTTTCAACCGATCGCTGCCTGCACCCGCATGCCCGACTAGCATCACCACATTGGATGGTTCCGACCTTGAATATGTGGACATCTATAAGTACCTAGGTGTCTGGCTAGACTGCAAACTCTCCTTCCAGACTCATATCAAACATCTCCAATCGAAAATCAAATCAAGAGTCGGCTTTCTATTCCGCAACAAAGCCTCCTTCACTCACGCCGCCAAGCTTACCCTAGTAAAACTGACCATCCTACCGATCCTCGACTTCGGCAATGTCATCTACAAAATGGCTTCCAACACTCTACTCAGCAAACTGGATGCAGTTTATCACAGTGCCATCCGTTTTGTCACTAAAGCACCTTATACCACCCACCACTGCGACTTGTATGCTCTAGTCGGCTGGCCCTCGCTGCATATTCGTCGCCAGACCCACTGGCTCCAGGTCATCTACAAGTCCATGCTAGGTAAAGCTCCGCCTTATCTCAGTTCACTGGTCACGATGGCAACACCCATCCGTAGCACGCGCTCCAGCAGGTATATCTCACTGATCATCCCTAAAGCCAACACCTCATTTGGCCGCCTTTCGTTCCAGTACTCTGCTGCCTGTGACTGGAACGAATTGCAAAAATCGCTGAAGTTGGAGACTTTTATCTCCCTCACCAACTTCAAACATCAGCTATCTGAGCAGCTAACCGATCGCTGCAGCTGTACATAGTCTATTGGTAAATAGCCCACCCATTTTCACCTACCTCATCCCCATACTGTTTTTATTTATTTACTTTTCTGCTCTTTTGCACACCAATATCTCTACCTGTACATGCCCATCTGATCATTTATCACTCCAGTGTTAATCTGCAAAATTGTATTATTCGCCTACCTCCTCATGCCTTTTGCACACATTGTATATAGACTGCCCATTTTTTTCTACTGTGTTATTGACTTGCTAATTGTTTACTCCATGTGTAACTCTGTGTTGTCTGTTCACACTGCTATGCTTTATCTTGGCCAGGTCGCAGTTGCAAAGGTGAACTTGTTCTCAACTTGCCTACCTGGTTAAATAAAGGTGAAATAAAAAATATAAAAAAGTATCCAATTGGTAGTTACGGTCTTGACTCATCGCTGCAACTCCCGTACGGACTCGGGAGAGGTGAAGGTCGAGAGCCGTGCGTCCCCTGAAACACAACCAAACCAAGCCGCACTGCTTCTTGACACACTGCTCGCTTAACCCGGAAACCAGCCGCACCAATGTGTTGGAGGAAACACCGTACACCTGGCCACCGTGTCACCGTGCACTGCGCCCGGCCCGCCACAGGAGTCGTTAGAACTTGATTGGACAAGGACATCCCTGCCGGCCAAACCCTCCTCTAACCCGGACGATGCTGGGCCATTTGTGCGCCGCCCCATGGGTCTCCCGGTCGCTGGAGGCCCCAGCCTGTGTGGTTCTGTATGATCTCCGAGCTGGAGTCATGTGATCCTGGATCAGTGTTGAAACCAACCCAGCTGTCGGCCTCCTTTCTGGCTCACTGCTGCAGATTAATGTCCCAGAAATAGGCCTCCATCTACTGTCCCCTGGATGGAGGGAAGGAAGGAGAGACAGAGAGGGAGATGGGTGGAGGAAGAGACAGAGCCCTGTGGAGCTTGTCTCTAAGAGTTTGGAGCAGCTCTGTAGAAATGATCATTCTGCAAGCAGCATAATGTGGAGGTGTTTGGACCAGGACCTCCAAGTCTCAGAGTGCGTCCCAAATACATGGAGTGTAGTACTTCGGTCAAAAGTAGTGCCCTATTGCCATCTGGGATGCAGTGTTGGTCTCAGGCCCTGGCTAGCCTTGGTGCCCAGTGCTCTGCTCTGGGACACATAACACTCACACTCATATGACGTTCTAACTATTGATTAGCCCAGTAGTCTCGGCTGGTTGACCTTAACAATAGCACTTTGGTCAGAGTCAATTGTCAGGCTGTGATAAAGTGTATCTGATTGGTATGTTAAATGCCTTGACAGAGTTGACGTCCTAATACATGGTTTGTCCCAACATCTCTTATTACTCAGCGATCTTACGTGGAGTTACAGCTTCTCATCCAACACAGGAGTGCATTTGATGCTGTTATTAATTAGAGAAAGAGTGACAAGAAAATCACTATGAGACATTGTGCCCCGAGATGATACCGACAGCCCCAATCTGGGGGTCCGGCTCATGGACTATGTATTTTGGTATGTAGTACTGTCAATGTAGTGGGCTGGTGTTGTATCTGCCGAAGGTCTAGCTGGTATTTGAATGTGTTTCTTGTGTGGGAGGTCATTGGCAGCCCTGTCGGCTTCGTGATACTCCTTTAATTGTTTCTTCTCCCAATGGAAGGAATCAGTAAAAACTCTGTTCTCCTTCTTTTCAGAAATTGTGGACCACATAGAAAGACTCCAAGTGCTGAAAGAAATAGTGAGGAAGTTCCCTGCAGTGAACTACGAGGTGTTTAAATACGTCATCACTCACCTGAACAGGTAAGAGACAACCCTGTGACCCTAGATCAGAAACATTCTCAGGCCTTCAGCTGACCGATACTGGGTGCAATTTGAAGTATGTCTGAAGTAAGCTGCAAAGTATACATGATGTTTGTTATGTGACCATAGTCATAGAAACAAGCATGTCATACAGTTGTGTAGTTGGACCGGGCCGTGTTCAGTAGGGAGAAAACGTAGTGATACGTGGAGATGCTACATGAACATAATTCAGTTCTGTTGTGATATACACGGAGTATACAAACATTAAGAGCACCTGCTCTTTCCATGACGGAAACGGACCAGGTGAAAGCTTTGATCCCTTATTGATGTCACTTTTTAAATCCACTTCAATCGGTGCAGATGAAGGGGAGGAGACAGGTTAAAGAAGGATTTTTAAGCTTTAAGACAATTGAGATGAGGGTGAATGGGCAAGACAAAATATTTAAGTGCCTTTGAACAGGGTATGGTAGTAGGTGCCAGGCGCACCGGTTTGTGTCAAGAATGCAACTCAATATTAGGAAGGTATATTTAGTGTACAGCTACTGTTCTGGAGACCAGAGTTATCTGCACTCCCCTCTAATTGAGTACCTGATTCTTTATTTTTTAAATAAAGTACAAAATAAGTATGGTTGGAATAAATCAGGGAAATTGTGTGTTTCCCCAGGGTGAGCCAGCAGAGTAAGACCACCTTGATGACAGCCGACAATCTATCCATCTGCTTCTGGCCCACACTGATGCGTCCCGACTTTGAGAACAAGGACACCCTCTCCACTACCAAGCTCAACCAGTCTGTCATCGAGTCCTTCATCCAGCAGAGCCACTACTTCTTCTACAGCGGAGACATCCAGGAGAGCTCCAGCACCGAGAGCACCCCACCACCCCACCACTGTCACAGCATGGTGGAGGCCCTGAGGCCCCTGCAGCTGCCCCCTCCTCTTCAGCCCCAGCAGATCCAGCACAGTATGTCCCTGCAGCCTGAACCACTCATATAGTCCCAGGTGGGGTAGGGGTAAGGCTGGGCTAGTGGGGGGACATAGGGTGATGTGTCCTCCTCTCCCCTCCCTTTGGTGTCCCTGCAGCCTGAACCACTCATATAGACCCAGGTGGGGTAGGGGTAAGGCTGGGCTAGTGGGGGGACATAGGGTGATGTGTCCTCCTCTCCCCTCCCTTTGGTGTCCCTGCAGCCTGAGCCACTCATATAGACCCAGGTGGGGTAGGGGTAAGGCTGGGCTAGTGGGGGGACATAGGGTGATGTGTCCTCCTCTCCCCTCCCTTTGGTGTCCCTGCAGCCTGAGCCACTCATATAGACCCAGGTGGGGTAGGGGTAAGGCTGGGCTAGTGGGGGGACATAGGGTGATGTGTCCTCCTCTCCCCTCCCTTTGGTGTCCCTGCAGCCTGAACCA
>NC_068455.1:19840709-19870709 GCF_023373465.1 Oncorhynchus keta | reverse complement strand
TTTTGGTCTTACTGAGATTGACTGTCAGGGCCCAGGTCTGGCAGAATCTGTGCAGAATATCTAGGTGCTGCTGTAGGCCCTCTTTGGTTGGTGACAGAAGCACCATATTGTAACGGTCGTTGTCGGTGGAAGAAGAAGAGGACCAAGATGCAGCGTGGTATGTGTCCATATCCTTTAATAAAGGACTTGAACACTGAACAAAACAATAAACCGACAACGGAAAACAGTTCTTGCTGGTGCAGACACACAACAGAAAACAGTTCTGGCTGGTGCAGACACACAACAGAAAACAGTTCTGGCTGGTGCAGACACACAACAGAAAACAGTTCTGGCTGGTGCAGACACACAACAGAAAACAGTTCTGGCTGGTGCAGACACACAACAGAAAACAGTTCTGGCTGGTGCAGACACACAACAGAAAACAGTTCTGGCTGGTGCAGACACACAACAGGAAACAGTTCTGGCTGGTGCAGACACACAACAGGAAACAGTTCTGGCTGGTGCAGAAACAACAGAAAACAGTTCTGGCTGGTGCAGACACACAACAGGAAACAGTTCTGGCTGGTGCAGACACACAACAGAAAACAGTTCTGGCTGGTGCAGACACACAACAGAAAACAGTTCTGGCTGGTGCAGACACACAACAGAAAACAGTTCTGGCTGGTGCAGACACACAACAGGAAACAGTTCTGGCTGGTGCAGACACACAACAGGAAACAGTTCTGGCTGGTGCAGACACACAACAGGAAACAGTTCTGGCTGGTGCAGACACACAACAGAAAACAGTTCTGGCTGGTGCAGACACACAACAGAAAACAGTTCTGGCTGGTGCAGACACACAACAGAAAACAGTTCTGGCTGGTGCAGACACACAACAGAAAACAGTTCTGGCTGGTGCAGACACACAACAGGAAACAGTTCTGGCTGGTGCAGACACACAACAGGAAACAGTTCTGGCTGGTGCAGAAACAACAGAAAACAGTTCTGGCTGGTGCAGACACACAACAGGAAACAGTTCTGGCTGGTGCAGACACACAACAGAAAACAGTTCTGGCTGTTGCAGACACACAACAGAAAACAGTTCTGGCTGGTGCAGACACACAACAGAAAACAGTTCTGGCTGGTGCAGACACACAACAGGAAACAGTTCTGGCTGGTGCAGACACACAACAGGAAACAGTTCTGGCTGGTGCAGACACACAACAGGAAACAGTTCTGGCTGGTGCAGACACACAACAGAAAACAGTTCTGGCTGGTGCAGACACACAACAGAAAACAGTTCTGGCTGGTGCAGACACACAACAGAAAACAGTTCTGGCTGGTGCAGACACACAACCGAAAACAGTTCTGGCTGGTGCAGACACACAACAGAAAACAGTTCTGGCTGGTGCAGACACACAACAGGAAACAGTTCTGGCTGGTGCAGACACACAACAGAAAACAGTTCTGGCTGGTGCAGACACACAACAGAAAACAGTTCTGGCTGGTGCAGACACACAACCGAAAACAGTTCTGGCTGGTGCAGACACACAACAGAAAACAGTTCTGGCTGGTGCAGACACACAACAGAAAACAGTTCTGGCTGGTGCAGACACACAACAGAAAACAGTTCTGGCTGGTGCAGACACACAACAGAAAACAGTTCTGGCTGGTGCAGACACACAACAGAAAACAGTTCTGGCTGGTGCAGACACACAACAGGAAACAGTTCTGGCTGGTGCAGACACACAACAGGAAACAGTTCTGGCTGGTGCAGACACACAACAGGAAACAGTTCTGGCTGGTGCAGACACACAACAGAAAACAGAAAACAATCACCCACGAAACACAATAGAAAACAGGCTACCTAAATATGGTTCTCAATCAGGGACGATTGACAGCTGCCTCTGATTGAGAACCATACCAGGCCAAACACAGAAATAACAAATCATAGAAAAACTAACATAGACAACCCACCCAACTCACGCCCTGACCATACTAAAACAAAGACATAACAAAATAACTAAGGTCAGAACGTGACATAGATCATCAGCGAACAGTAGACATTTGACTTCAGATTCTAGTAGGGTGAGGCCAGGTGCTGCAGACTTTTCTAGTGCCCTCGCCAATTCGTTGATATATATGTTGAAGAGGGTGGGGCTTAAGCTGCATCCCTGTCTCCCCCCACGGCCCTGTGGGAAGAAATCTGTATGTTTTTTGCCCATTTTAACCGCACACTTGTTGTTTGTGTACATGGATTTTATAATGTTGTATGTTTTACACCCAACACAACTTTCCATCAATTTGTATAGCAGACCCTCATGCCATATTGAGTCGAAGGCTTTTTTGAAATCAGTAACGCATGAGAAGACTTTGCCTTTGTTTTGGTTTGTTTGGTTGTCAATTAGGGTGTGCAGGGTGAATACATGGTCTGCTGTACGGTAATTTGGTAAAAAGACAATTTGATATTTGCTCAGTACATTGTTTTCATTGAAATGTACGAGTCTGCTGTTAATGATAATGCAAAGGATTTTCCCAAGGTTTGTTGACGCATATCCCACGATAGTTATTGGGGTCAAATTTGTCTCCACTTTTGTGGATTGGGGGGGATCAGTCCTTGGTTCCAAATATTGGGGAAGATGCCAGAGCTAAGGATGATGTTAAAGAGTTTTAGTATAGCCAATTGGAATTTGTTGTCTGTATATTTGATCATTTCATTTAGCATACCATCAACACCACATGCCTTTTTGGGTTGGAGGGTTTTTATTTTGTCCTGTAACTCATTCAATGTAATTGGATAATCCAGTGGGTTCTGGTAGTCTTTAATAGTTGATTCTAAGATTTGTATTTGATCATGTATATGTTTTTGCTCTTTATCCTTTGTTATAGTGCCAAAAAGATTGGAGTGGTTTACTTCTCCACACATCTCCCTTTTGGATAGATAATTCTTTGTGTTGTTGTTTGTTTAGTGTTTTCCAATTTTCCCAGAAGTGGTTAGAGTCTGTGGATTCTTCAATTACATTGAGCTGATTTCTGACGTGCTGTTCCTTCTTTTTCCGTAGTGTATTTCTGTATTGTTTTAGTGATTCACCATAGTGAAGGCGTAGACTCCGGTTTTCCGGGTCTCTATGTTTTTGGTTGGACAGGTTTCTCAATTTCATTCTTAGATTTTTGCATTCTTCATCAAACCATTTGTCATTGTTGTTCATTTTCGTCGGTTTTCTATTTGAGATTTTTAGATTTGATAGGGAAGCTGGGAGGTCAAATATACTTAAGATTTTCTACTGCCAAGTTTACACCTTCACTATTACAGTGGAACGTTTTACCCAGGAAATTGTCTAAAAGTGATTGAATTTGTTGTTGCCTAATTGTTTTTTGGTAGGTTTCCAAACTGCATTCCTTCCATCTATAGCATGTCTTAATGTTACTCAGTTCCTTTGGCTTTGATGCCTCATGATTGAGTATTGCTCTGTTCAAGTAGACTGTGGTTTTGCTGTGATCTGATAGGGGCGTCAGTGGGCTGACTGTGAACGCTCTGAGAGACTCTGGGTTGAGGTCAGTGATAAAGTAGTCTACAGTACTACTGCCAAGAGATGAGCTATAGGTGTACCTACCACAGGAGTCCCCTCGAAGTCTACCATTGACTATGTACATACCCAGCGTGCGACAGAGCTGCAGGAGTTGTGACCCGTTTTTGTTGGTTATGTTGTCATAGGGGCATATGGGGGAGGGAATGCTGCAGGCGGGTGTTTGTCCCCCTGTGTGCTGAGGGTGTCAGGTTCTCTCTCTCTCTACTTTTCTTCTACTGATTCTCATCACCAAATGTTTTGCCTTTTTAAAGATAAGTTCCAGCAATTCTATGCATTTTGCCATGGCTACTGCTGTGTTCTTTTGCTCAAACTATAACAAAATAAATACTGTTAAATTCATTATTTTGGTGATTGTTAGTTCTCAAAGTATATATTGTTAAAAACAATATATAGGTTCATTATCTTTTCTACATACTTTATATTTGGTTTAGTCGTTTAAGTTTACACTGAAAGCTTTTTTCCATCCCCAAAATGTATTTCTACAGCCCGCCCAAGGGTTTCCCTGTATTCCCTATGTGGCGCTCTATTTCGGACCAGGGCCCATAGGCTGTATATAGTAGGGTCATCATTAGAAAATAGTGCCTTTTGCGTCCATTTGATATTTTAAGTAGAAATTGTGCAACAACATTGAATTGAAAAACCTGTTAAATGAAATGAAGAGCCCTTTAATACAGACCACATGGAGAATTCAATTCATCTGATATTTATATCAATAATGGCTTGTTAAAGTGCCAACATTCAGCATTTTCACATGAACTGAACTCTTGTTCTAATATGGTGAAACTATACCTTTTTTAAATCAAAATAAACATTGAACATATAATAGTACAAATCATACAGTAAAAACAGGTGAGCTGATTCTGTGCTGGAAAACTGAGTGTGTCGAGAATGAAAAGTCAACCCTGTTACTCATAGACAGGCTAGAAATGTTTGAACCATTTCATTTGTTTTGTAAAGCTTGCATTCAATTGCCCTTCCCTGTTGCACACAACAAGCTTCCATTCCCCTGTCACAAGGTGATATATGAAGAAATCATCAACCGTATTATGGTCAACACTGTTACGGTCAATGCTGTTACGGTCAACCCTGTTACTTTATTTGGCACTTACTATAGTATTTTCTTTTTATGAAGTTGAACATGTGCTCTTTGTGATAGAATGTTAAAATGAGGTGAAATAAAAAATACAAACGTGACCAAGTTACACTTCTCAAAACGCTATAAAGAGAGTAGGGTGACCTTTGGGATGCAGATCTCCTTCCTACTTGTCATAATGGGATCTATCATGCAGGTTGGCTTGGGCATGTTGACACCAGTCCAAATGAAACTTGAGGAGCTCAATCCTTCTGGTAGTTTCCTGGTAGAGTCCTGTCCTCACTACATCCACTATAAACTATACCTGATGAGTTCTGCACGTGTTAGTTAACTGCAAATTAGAACATTTTTCAACCATTTATGACAAATATTCATCCATTTTGTGCCAATAGACTTTATTATGCAGTGTATACATTTTTAATTCTTATGTTTTAAATGGAGATATACAGTGGGGCAAAAATGTATTTAGTCAGCCACCAATTGTGCAAGTTCTCCCACTGAAAAAGATGAGAGAGGCCTGTAATTTTCATCATAGGTACACTTCAACTATGACAGACAAAATGAGAAAAAAAATCCAGAAAATCACATTGTATGATTTTTTATGAATTTATTTGCAAATTATGGTGGAAAATAAGTATTTGATCAATAACATAAGTTTATCTCAATACTTTGTTATATACTCTTTGTTGGCAATGACAGGGGTCAAACGTTCAAAGTCTTCACAAGGTTTTCACACACTGTTGCTGGTATTTTGGCCCATTCCTCCAAGCAGATCTCCTCTAGAGCAGTGATGTTTTGGGGCTGTTGCTGGGCAACACAGACTTTCAACTCCCTCCAAAGATTTTCTATGGGGTTGAGATCTGGAGACTGGCTAGGCCACTCCAGGACCTTGAAATGCTTCTTACGAAGCCTCTCCTTTGTTGCCCAGGCGGTGTGTTTGGGATCATTGTCATGCTGAAAGACCCAGCCACGTTTCATCTTCAATGCCCTTGCTGATGGAAGGAGGTTTTCACTCAAAATCTCACGATACATGGCCCCATTCATTCTTTCCTTTACACGGATCAGTCGTCCTGGTCCCTTTGCAGAAAAACAGCCCCAAAGCATTATGTTTCCACCCCCATGCTTCACAGTAGGTATGGTGTTTTTTGGATGCAACTCAGGATTCTTTGTCCTCCAAACACGACGAGTGAGTTATTACCAAAAAGTTATATTTTGGTTTCATCTGACCATATGACATTCTCCCGATCTTCTTCTGGATCATCCAAATGCTCTCTAGCAAACTTCAGACGGGCCTGGACATGTACTGGCTTAAGCAGGGGGACACGTCTGGCACTGCAAGATTTGAGTCCCTGGCGGCGTAGTGTGTTACTGATGGTAGGCTTTGTTACTTTGGTCCCAGTTCTCTGCAGGTCATTCACTCGGTCCCCCCGTGTGGTTCTGGGATTTTTGCTCACCGTTCTTGTGATCATTTTGACCCCACCGGGCGAGATCTTGCGTGGAGCCCCAGATCGAGGGAGATTATCAGTGGTCTTGTATGTCTTCCATTTCCTAATAATTGCTCCCACAGTTGATTTCTTCAAACCAAGCTGCTTACCTATTGCAGATTCAGTCTTCCCAGCCTGGTGCAGGTCTACAATTTTGTTTCTGGTGTCCTTTGACAGCTCTTTGTTCTTTGCCATAGTGGAGTTTGGAGTGTGACTGTTTGAGGTTGTGGACAGGTGTCTTTTATACTGATAACAAGTTCAAACAGGTGCCATTAATACAGGTAAAGAGTGGAGGACAGAGGAGCCTCTTAAAGAAGAAATGACAGGTCTGTGAGAGCCAGAAATCTTGCTTGTTTGTTATTGACCAAATACTTATTTTCCACCACAATTTGCAAATAAATTAATAAAAAATCCTACAATGTGATTTTCTTGATTTTTTTCTTCTAATTTTGTCTGTCATAGTTGAAGTGTACCTATGATGAAAATTACAGGCCTCGCTCATCTTTTTAAGTGGGAGAACTTGCACAATTGGTGGCTGACTAAATACTTTTTTGCCCCACTGTGTTGTCTTGAGCTATAAACTACAGCAACGAGAACAGAATGGAGGAAATGTATTGAATCCCAACCCTCAAGAAGAACAAGAGTTGTGTGGGAAAGATAACAGTGAATCTAGGCTTGACACGATACCAACATTTTACCAACGATATGATAACAGGCCAAGTATCACAATACCGAGTAGCCTAGCATCCTGTTCACCCCGTCCTCCGGACACTGAAATTCACTCTTCTGCTCATGACAACAAAATTAATTTAACTTCACGGTGTTCAGTGTTTAATAGAATATTTCATAGAATGGCTGATTTTCTCATATTTGCAAAGGCCTAACTGTGATTTGGCTGGAAGAATGGGAGGAATGATTATATATCGGTGGAAGCTGCTGAAGGGAGGATGGCTCATGACGGTGGCTTGAAGGGTGCAAATGGAATGCAATCAAACACGTAGAAACCATGCGTTTAAAACCGTTCCACTCATTCTGCAACAGCCTTTAGCACGAGTCCGTCCTCCCCAATTAAGGTGCCACCAACCTCCTCTGATATACATGCATAATGATCTGCATGTCATTGTGTCAATAAGGGAAACACTGCATGAAACCTTCTTTACTCTGCAGGTAACAGAGACACACACACTCTCTCCCCGATAAACACACATCACTCTCTGATAAACACACAACACTCTCTGATAAACACACATCACTCTCTGATAAACACACAGCACTCTCTGATAAACACACATCATTCTCTGATAAACACACACCACTCTCTCTGATAGACACACACCACTCTCTGATAAACACACACCACTCTCTGATAAACACACATCATTCTCTGATAAACACACATCATTCTCTGATAAACACACACCACTCTCTCTGATAGACACACACCACTCTCTGATAAACACACACCACTCTCTGATAAACACACATCACTCTCTCTGATAAACACACACCACTCTCTCTGATAGACACACACCACTCTCTCTGATAAACACACACCACTCTCTGATAAACACACATCATTCTCTGATAAACACACATCATTCTCTGATAAACACACACCACTCTCTGATAAACACACACCACTCTCTCTGATAAACACACACCACTCTCTGATAAACACACATCACTCTCTCTGATAAACACACACCACTCTCTGATAAACACACATCACTCTCTCTGATAGACACACACCACTCTCTCTGATAAACACACACCACTCTCTCTGATAGACAAACACCACTCTCTCTGATAAACACACACCACTCTCTCTGATAAACACACACCACTCTCTGATAAACACACACCACTCTCTCTGATAAACACCCACCACTCTCTCTGATAGACACACACCACTCTCTCTGATAAACACACACCACTCTCTGATAAACACCCACCACTCTCTGATAAACACACATCACTCTCTGATAGACACACACCACTCTCTCTGATAAACACACACCACTCTCTGATAAACACACACCACTCTCTCTGATAAACACACACCACTCTCTGATAAACACACATCACTCTCTCTGATAAACACACACCACTCTCTGATAAACACACACCACTCTCTCTCATAAACACACACCACTCTCTGATAAACACACACCACTCTCTCTGATAAACACATACCACTCTCTGATAAACACCCACCACTCTCTGATAAACACACATCACTCTCTGATAGACACACACCACTCTCTCTGATAAACACACACCACTCTCTCTGATAAACACACACCTGTGACACTCAGAGGCTGCATGACAGTGAGCTCAGACGGCTCTGTGCTCTTGGATATAACAGGCCATGAAATTATACAGTGTGTCAACATTGTGCGCTGTTCCAATGTAACAAATGTACAAATCTAACAACAGAAGACTCATCAGGGTCTCAGTCTGCATCCCCGTCTGCCATCAGGGAAAAATGATATTTAATAAAAATGACGGAGGAATAGGACGCTCGTGAAGAGTGGACAGAGAGAAGCAGGTGAGGGCAGGTAGGTGATGTGAAGAGTGGACAGAGAGAAGCAGGGGAGGGCAGGTAGGTGATGTGAAGAGTGGACAGAGAGAAGCAGGTGAGGGCAGGTAGGTGATGTGAAGAGTGGACAGAGAGAAGCAGGTGAGGGCAGGTAGGTGATGTGAAGAGTGGACAGAGAGAAGCAGGTGAGGGCAGGTAGGTGATGTGAAGAGTGGACAGAGAGAAGCAGGGGGGTGAGGGCAGGTAGGTGATGTGAAGAGTGGACAGAGAGAAGCAGGTGAGGGCAGGTAGGTGATGTGAAGAGTGGACAGAGAGAAGCAGGGGAGGGCAGGTAGGTGATGTGAAGAGTGGACAGAGAGAAGCAGGGGAGGGCAGGTAGGTGATGTGAAGAGTGGACAGAGAGAAGCAGGGGAGGGCAGGTAGGTGATGTGAAGAGTGGACAGAGAGAAGCAGGGGAGGGCAGGTAGGTGATGTGAAGAGTGGACAGAGAGAAGCAGGGGAGGGCAGGTAGGTGATGTGAAGAGTGGACAGAGAGAAGCAGGGGAGGGCAGGTAGGTGATGTGAAGAGTGGACAGAGAGAAGCAGGTGAGGGCAGGTAGGTGATGTGAAGAGTGGACAGAGAGAAGCAGGGGAGGGCAGGTAGGTGATGTGAAGAGTGGACAGAGAGAAGCAGGGGAGGGCAGGTAGGTGATGTGAAGAGTGGACAGAGAGAAGCAGAGGAGGGCAGGTAGGTGATTTGAAGAGTGGACAGAGAGAAGCAGGGGAGGGCAGGTAGGTGATGTGAAGAGTGGACAGAGAGAAGCAGGGGAGGGCAGGTAGGTGATGTGAAGAGTGGACAGAGAGAAGCAGAGGAGGGCAGGTAGGTGATTTGAAGAGTGGACAGAGAGAAGCAGGGGAGGGCAGGTAGGTGATTTGAAGAGTGGACAGAGAGAAGCAGGGGAGGGCAGGTAGGTGATGTGAAGAGTGGACAGAGAGAAGCAGGTGAGGGCAGGTAGGTGATGTGAAGAGTGGACAGAGAGAAGCAGGGGAGGGCAGGTAGGTGATGTGAAGAGTGGACAGAGAGAAGCAGGGGAGGGCAGGTAGGTGATGTGAAGAGTGGACAGAGAGAAGCAGGGGGTGAGGGCAGGTAGGTGATGTGAAGAGTGGACAGAGAGAAGCAGGTGAGGGCAGGTAGGTGATGTGAAGAGTGGACAGAGAGAAGCAGGGGAGGGCAGGTAGGTGATGTGAAGAGTGGACAGAGAGAAGCAGGGGAGGGCAGGTAGGTGATGTGAAGAGTGGACAGAGAGAAGCAGGGGAGGGCAGGTAGGTGATGTGAAGAGTGGACAGAGAGAAGCAGGGGAGGGCAGGTAGGTGATGTGAAGAGTGGACAGAGAGAAGCAGGGGAGGGCAGGTAGGCGATTTGAAGAGTGGACAGAGAGAAGCAGGTGAGGGCAGGTAGGTGATGTGAATAATATATATAATAATAATAATATAATATATAATATATGTGAAGAGTGGACAGAGAGAAGCAGGGGGGTGAGGGCAGGTAGGTGATGTGAAGAGTGGACAGAGAGAAGCAGGTGAGGGCAGGTAGGTGATGTGAAGAGTGGACAGAGAGAAGCAGGTGAGGGCAGGTAGGTGATGTGAAGAGTGGACAGAGAGAAGCAGGGGAGGGCAGGTAGGTGATGTGAAGAGTGGACAGAGAGAAGCAGGGGGTGAGGGCAGGTAGGTGATGTGAAGAGTGACAGAGAGAAGCAGGGGGTGAGGGCAGGTAGGTGATGTGAAGAGTGGACAGAGAGAAGCAGGAGGGTGAGGGCAGGTAGGTGATGTGAAGAGTGGACAGAGAGAAGCAGGAGGGTGAGGGCAGGTAGGTGATGTGAAGAGTGGACAGAGAGAAGCAGGGGGTGAGGGCAGGTAGGTGATGTGAAGAGTGGACAGAGAGAAGCAGGAGGGTGAGGGCAGGTAGGTGATGTGAAGAGTGGACAGAGAGAAGCAGGGGGTGAGGGCAGGTAGGTGATGTGAAGAGTGGACAGAGAGAAGCAGGTGAGGGCAGGTAGGTGATGTGAAGAGTGGACAGAGAGAAGCAGGGGAGGGCAGGTAGGTGATGTGAAGAGTGGACAGAGAGAAGCAGGGGAGGGCAGGTAGGTGATGTGAAGAGTGGACAGAGAGAAGCAGGGGAGGGCAGGTAGGTGATGTGAAGAGTGGACAGAGAGAAGCAGGGGAGGGCAGGTAGGTGATGTGAAGAGTGGACAGAGAGAAGCAGGGGAGGGCAGGTAGGCGATTTGAAGAGTGGACAGAGAGAAGCAGGTGAGGGCAGGTAGGTGATGTGAATAATATATATAATAATAATAATATAATATATAATATATGTGAAGAGTGGACAGAGAGAAGCAGGGGGGTGAGGGCAGGTAGGTGATGTGAAGAGTGGACAGAGAGAAGCAGGTGAGGGCAGGTAGGTGATGTGAAGAGTGGACAGAGAGAAGCAGGTGAGGGCAGGTAGGTGATGTGAAGAGTGGACAGAGAGAAGCAGGGGAGGGCAGGTAGGTGATGTGAAGAGTGGACAGAGAGAAGCAGGGGGGTGAGGGCAGGTAGGTGATGTGAAGAGTGGACAGAGAGAAGCAGGGGGGTGAGGGCAGGTAGGTGATGTGAAGAGTGGACAGAGAGAAGCAGGAGGGTGAGGGCAGGTAGGTGATGTGAAGAGTGGACAGAGAGAAGCAGGAGGGTGAGGGCAGGTAGGTGATGTGAAGAGTGGACAGAGAGAAGCAGGGGGTGAGGGCAGGTAGGTGATGTGAAGAGTGGACAGAGAGAAGCAGGAGGGTGAGGGCAGGTAGGTGATGTGAAGAGTGGACAGAGAGAAGCAGGAGGGTGAGGGCAGGTAGGTGATGTGAAGAGTGGACAGAGAGAAGCAGGGGTGGGCAGGTAGGTGATGTGAAGAGTGGACAGAGAGAAGCAGGAGGGTGAGGGCAGGTAGGTGATGTGAAGAGTGGACAGAGAGAAGCAGGGGAGTGAGGGTTGATTAATGTGGTGATGAACAGGTGAGTGAGGGCTGGTATGATACGTCTGGTTGATTACGTGGTGATGAACAGGTGAGTGAAGTGGATATTATTGTACCTGTACATACAATAGTCTAGTAGCTGTTGATGAAATATGCTGAATTTATAAACAGAAGTGACTTTCTAAACATGTTAGATCAGGCGCCAGCAGGTTCGTTCGGTCGGTAGGGCAGACAGAATCGGTGGTATCGTATGAAACGGTACTACAGTTTTCTATGTTGGTGTCATAAGTATCATGACGTTTTGGTACCATGATATTACCATTACCGTGGTGCCAGTATACCGTGCAACACTAACTGAATCCAGTCCCAAACCTCAATAACAACAAGTGGTTGTGTGGCTCAAATAACAGGGATTATGCTTCTCTCTTGATCTTTTTCTGTCTCTTTCTGACTTTATATGCCAATTTCACATTTGTGTGTGAAGTATTATTTCAGTTGAGATGGACAAGATCAATGATTAACAATCCCTCTATGATAGTGCTGAGCATTCTCTTGCATAAACACACGCACGCACGCACGCACGCACGCACGCACGCACGCACGCACGCACGCACGCACGCACGCACGCACGCACGCACGCACACACACACACACACACACACACACACACACACACACACACACACACACACACACACACACACACACACACACACACACACACACACACACACACACACACACACACACACACACACACACACACACACACACACAGCTCCTCCTATCTTCCTCCTCTCCACCTGAGACATGCTGTATTTGTTGTACTTATAAGAGAATAGCAGAGGCCTGAGTTGGTTCTAGTTACACATGAAAGTGAAATGTGACTTCCTGAGCTTGTCATGTATCAAAATGTTGTGCTGGCAATTGTTAAAAAATGTTTTAGCTATGAAGCAGCCCAGCCATGCTTTTCAGCTGAGCTGCCAGAGATGGATTGCTTTCTGGAGTTTCTGACAGGTGTAATTGTTAAGGCGTCATCTGTTCTTGTTTGAAAGACATTTTATCCAACGGTAGGACTTGCCTGCTAATCTTTCTCCCATCATTATATCCTTTGCTTGCCACTAGACAAATCCCCTGTTATTGGACCAGATGGTGGACAAATCCATTCTCATGATAAGTTGCTTCTAGTTTGCATTTAGATAACCTGCAAAATCTTTACAATTTACTACTGTGCCTCCAACCATAACTTCTCCTTTTCTTAGTATAGATTTGACTTACTTGAAACAAATGATATCAATCTTGATGATTATGTTCAAATAAGGGGTAAAGCAACACATAGCCAACAGGAAGAAACAAAACAGGGCCCGGTAATGCATTTTGACTCTGGCCCAGAGTGCAATAGCTATCAGCATCAAACAGCTGACAACAGAGGCTGATTTCATTTATTTAACCTTTATTTAACTGATCAGGTGAATACAGGTGAAAGCTTAATCCTGTATTGATGTCACCTGTTAAATCCACTTCAATCAGTATAGATGAAGGGGAGGAGACAGGTTAAAGAAGGATTTTAAGCCTTGAGAAAATTGAGACATGGATTGTGTATGTTTTTTTTTATAATGTTTTATTATTTCACCTTTATTTAAACAGGTAGGCTAGTTGAGAACACCTTTAATTTAACCAGGTAGGCTAGTTGAGAACACCTTTAATTTAACCAGGTAGGCTAGTTGAGAACAAGTTCTCATTTACAACTAAGACCTGGCCAAGATAAAGCGAAACAGTTCGACACATACAAGACAGATTTACACATGGAATAAACAAAACATACAGTCAATAATACAGTAGAAAAATCTATATACATCATGTGCAAATGAGGTAGGATAAGGGAGGTAAGGCAATAAATAGGCCATGGTGGTGAAGTAATTACAATATAGCAATTAAACACTGGAATGGTAGATGTGCAGAAGATGAATGTGCAGGTAGAGATACTGTGGTGCAAAGGAGCAAGATAACTAAATAAATTCAGTTTGGGGATGGGGGAGATAGATGGGCTATTTACAGATGAGCTATGAACAGGTGCAGTGATCTGTGAGCTGCTCTGACAGCTGGTGCTTAAAGCTAGTGAGGGAGGTAAGAGTCTCCAGCTTCAGAGATTTTTGCAGTTCGTTCCAGTCATTGGCAGCAGAGAACTGTAAGGAGAGGCAGCCAAAGGAAGAATTGGCTTTGGGGATGACCAGTGAGATATACCTGCTGGAGCGCGTGCTACGGGTGGGTGCTGCTATGGTGACCAGTGAGCTGAGATAAGGCTGGGCATATGTGCCATTCAGAGGGTGACTAGGCAAGACAAAAGATTGAAGTGCCTTTTTGCTGGGTTTGGTTGTAGGTGCCATGTGCATTGGTTTGAGTTTGTCAAGAACTGCAACGCTGCTGGGTTTTTCACAACCTGCAGTTTCCTGTGTGTATCAAAGATGGTCCACCACCAAAAGGACATCCAGCCTACTTGACACACAACTGTGGGAAGCATTGGAGACAACATGGGCCATCAACATGGACAACATGGGCCGTCCATGCCCTGACATATTGAGGCTGTTCTGATGGCAAAAGGTGGCACAACTCAATATTAGGAAGGTGTTCTTAATGTTTTGTACACTCAGTATATAGAGACCCGATTTAGACTCTAGAATCTAGCCTTCTCGCAAAGATTCAAATCACTCACTCACTTTAGAAAGAGTTTTCAGCCCCCTAAACATTTTAAGCACTTTTCTCTCTGCATAGTCACTGTTTCTAATAATAGATTTTAACTGAACACAGGACAATCCTGTTTATGCTGTAGAATGGAAAGAATGTTTTAAAAACAGAAGATTAAAATGTGCTGTACCGTGTAAATATGACCTTTTCCATTTTCCCATCTTGCCGCAGTCGTGGGGGAGTTGTAACATTAAATGAACAGTGTGTGTTTCTGGAAATGAAGAGTTCTAGTTGAAATGCTTGTGGACCTGTAGAGACCATGTAAACAAGGTATAGCTATAAACATAAAACTCCATGGCTGAGGTGACAGATATCTCCTTGACGGTGCTTTATGTATAAATGATTGGTCTCCTTTCTCCGTCTTGTTGAGCAGGGATGAGTGCCAATTTGCATAATACTTTTAAGGACTGTAATGATACTGTCATGTAGCAGATTTAACATGCTAGCACAGATTCTATTGCTTTGCAGCTAATTAGTATGTGAATTACAGCACATTTACATTTGAACTGCTGCTCATTTCCCTCCTCTCAGCCACAGAGAGACAGTTTAATACATTTGAACTGCTGCTCATTTCCCTCCTCTCAGCCACAGAGAGACAGTTTAATACATTTGAACTGCTGCTCATTTCCCTCCTCTCAGCCACAGAGAGACAGTTTAATACATTTGAACTGTTGCTCATTCCCCCTCCTCTCAGCCACAGAGAGACAGTTTAATACATTTGAACTGCTGCTCATTTCCCTCCTCTCAGCCACAGAGAGACAGTTTAATACATTTGAACTGCTGCTCATTTCCCTCCTCTCAGCCACAGAGAGACAGTTTAATACATTTGAACTGTTGCTCATTTCCCTCCTCTCAGCCACAGAGAGACAGTTTAATACATTTGAACTGCTGCTCATTTCCCTCCTCTCAGCCACAGAGAGACAGTTTAATACATTTGAACTGCTGCTCATTTCCCTCCTCTCAGCCACAGAGAGACAGTTTAATACATTTGAACTGCTGCTCATTTCCCTCCTCTCAGCCACAGAGAGACAGTTTAATACATTTGAACTGTTGCTCATTTCCCTCCTCTCAGCCACAGAGAGACAGTTTAATACATTTGAACTGCTGCTCATTTCCCTCCTCTCAGCCACAGAGAGACAGTTTAATACATTTGAACTGTTGCTCATTTCCCTCCTCTCAGCCACAGAGAGACAGTTTAATACATTTGAACTGCTGCTCATTTCCCTCCTCTCAGCCACAGAGAGACAGTTTAATACATTTGAACTGCTGCTCATTTCCCTCCTCTCAGCCACAGAGAGACAGTTTAATACATTTGAACTGTTGCTCATTTCCCTCCTCTCAGCCACAGAGAGACAGTTTAATACATTTGAACTGCTGCTCATTTCCCTCCTCTCAGCCACAGAGAGACAGTTTAATACATTTGAACTGCTGCTCATTTCCCTCCTCTCAGCCACAGAGAGACAGTTTAATACATTTGAACTGCTGCTCATTTCCCTCCTCTCAGCCATAGAGAGACAGTTTAATACATTTGAACTGCTGCTCATTTCCCTCCTCTCAGCCACAGAGAGACAGTTTAATACATTTGAACTGTTGCTCATTTCCCTCCTCTCAGCCATAGAGAGACAGTTTAATACATTTGAACTGCTGCTCATTTCCCTCCTCTCAGCCACAGAGAGACGGTTTAATACATTTGAACTGCTGCTCATTTCCCTCCTCTCAGCCACAGAGAGACAGTTTAATACATTTGAACTGTTGCTCATTTCCCTCCTCTCAGCCACAGAGAGACAGTTTAATACATTTGAACTGCTGCTCATTTCCTGCTGCTCCTCTCAGCCACAGAGAGACAGTTTAATACATTTGAACTGCTGCTCATTTCCCTCCTCTCAGCCACAGAGAGACAGTTTAATACATTTGAACTGTTGCTCATTTCCCTCCTCTCAGCCACAGAGAGACAGTTTAATTTGACATTTGAACTGAACTGCTCATTTCCCTCCTCTCAGCCACAGAGAGACAGTTTAATACATTTGAACTGCTGCTCATTTCCCCTCCTCTCAGCCACAGAGAGACAGTTTAATACATTTGAACTGCTGCTCATTTCCTCCTCTCAGCCACAGAGAGACAGTTTAATACATTTGAACTGCTGCTCATTTCCCTCCTCTCAGCCACAGAGAGACAGTTTAATACATTTGAACTGCTGCTCATTTCCTCCTCTCAGCCACAGAGAGACAGTTTAATACATTTGAACTGCTGCTCATTTCCCTCCTCTCAGCCACAGAGAGACAGTTTAATACATTTGAACTGCTGCTCATTTCCCTCCTCTCAGCCACAGAGAGACAGTTTAATACATTTGAACTGCTGCTCATTTCCCTCCTCTCAGCCACAGAGAGACAGTTTAATACATTTGAACTGCTGCTCATTTCCCTCCTCTCAGCCACAGAGAGACAGTTTAATACATTTGAACTGCTGCTCATTTCCCTCCTCTCAGCCACAGAGAGACAGTTTAATACATTTGAACTGCTGCTCATTTCCCTCCTCTCAGCCACAGAGAGACAGTTTAATACATTTGAACTGCCGCTCATTTCCCTCCTCTCAGCCACAGAGAGACAGTTTAATACATTTGAACTGCTGCTCATTTCCCTCCTCTCAGCCACAGAGAGACAGTTTAATACATTTGAACTGCCGCTCATTTCCCTCCTCTCAGCCACAGAGAGACAGTTTAATACATTTGAACTGCCGCTCATTTCCCTCCTCTCAGCCACAGAGAGACAGTTTAATACATTTGTCCGTTTCATGCCCAAAGAACAATTTGGATATGGTAATGAGTGGTTTCTCTGAAATTCCAGGAGGTTTAACTCTCATAGTTGTTTTGGCTGGCGTGGAAATGAAAACTCAGCATGATGAAGGGAGGGAAGAGGGCTGAGGGCTCTGGGGTCGTGGAATATTGAACATGGCCATGTCATCGTTGTACTCAGTTATTTAAATATTGATAGCCAATTCCACCATGTCACATGTTACATGTAGAGTATAGTACTTACTGTACCATGCTGGGAACTGTCATAGTTTAGTTAGCTTTAACTCCAATACATGTTACACTAACTTATTCATATTTTTGCAATATAGTTGCTTTTAGAACCTTATTTATAAACACTATAAGTACAGTAAGATAAAACATTGTTTTGTAAATTAATTGCAGCTTTAGTGCAGAATTGGTTATTCAAATATATTTAAAGAGCATGTTGACTGGGCAGATAAATGCCTCCAACCAGGTCTCGAAAATCTGATATCAGGGCCTGTGTCCCAAATGGCAACCTAGGCTATTCCTATATATTGTACTACTTTTGACCAGGCCCCATATAATGCCCATAGGGCACTGGCAAAAAGCAGTGCACTATATAGAGGATAACTGGTATTGTTTAAATGGTGGCCAACATAGATTACTCCACCACCACAGTATATGGCAACACATATTTTCCACAACTGTCATCACAAAGCGCCTTTATTTGAGTCCCTCTCTCAGAAAGAGTAATATGCTACAGAAGCAAATCCTGGATTCCTAAGATTTGGTTGAAGGGTAGGAAAAACTGAAAAGGTGATACGATGGTGTCGTTTTCCAAAATGAGTTTGTGTTCTGATGCAAATCTTCTCCTTCAACCATAAATCAAGGGTATATGAAACATGACTGCTGCAGCTAGAGTGAGTGTACACTTACAGCAGGGCACTGTTTCCAGGTGTGTGTCCCAAATGGCAGCCTATTCCCTGTAGTGGACTACTTCTGGCCCTGGTCAAAAGTACTGCATTATATAGGGTATAGGGTGCCATCTGGGATGAAGCCAGAGTGACCAGGTCACCAGATAGCTGTCTGCTGAGGTAGCTAGTTTACTTATCACACCTCTTGTTTCCTCAGGAACCTTTCAAACCAACAGGAAATTAAACAAGCACCGACAGAGCAGTGTGTGTACCCTACTTCCACTTGTTATTTCAAACTGGATATCTCTAATGAAAATCATAGGGGTCAGGAGGCGTGATGAAGGTTCTGCTGAGAGGCCTCTGGGTGCCACACGTTGTAATCATCTGATTTGGACGCTTTGGGGCCCATCACTTGATACTTTGTTTGTGTCCCAAATGTCATCCTGTTCCCTATTGAGTGCACTACTTTTGACTCGGGCCCATAGGACTTTGGTCAAAAGTAGTGCACTATAAGGGAATAGGGTTCCATTTGGGACGTGACCCTTGTCTGGATGTGGTTGTTGCTCACTGCAGCAGCCAAACGCACACTACTCCTGATCCCCATCTGAAATCAAGGACAAATTGGCAATTCAACAGACTGAACTCAAAATGGTCACAAAAGTCCACACTCAGACTAATTGTGATTAGAACAAAACTTTGATTTCCTTCTTTCCTACCATTATTTGTCAAAATATGGGCTTGGTCCTTTCTGTGTTGCCTTTCCATCATTTACTTTCATGATTATCTTGTCTCTTTCCTGTCTCCTCTCTCATTTCTCCTGTCTACTCTCTTCTCTCTCCTCTCTCCTCGCTCTCCTCTCTCTGCTCTCTCCCCTCTCTCTCCTCTCTCCTCCTCTCCTCTCTCTTCTCTCTCCTCTCTCTTCTCTCTCCTCTCTCTCTCCTCTCTCCTCTCTCCCCTCTCTCTCCTCTCCTCTCTCTTCTCTCTCCCCTCTCTCTCCTCTCCCCTCTCTCCTCTCTCTCCTCTCGCTCCTCTCTCCTTTCTCTTCTCTCTCCTCCCTTATCTATTTTATGTCCTCTCTTTTCTCTCCTCTCTCTCCTTTCTCCAATCTTCTCTCCTCTCTCTCCTCTTTTCTCTCTCCTCTTTTCTCTCTCCTCTCTTCTCTCTCCTCTCCTCTCTCTCCTCTCGTCCCTTCTCTATTTTATGTCCTTTCTTCTCTCTCTTCACTCTCCTCTTGTATCTCTCCTCTCTTTTCTCTCCTATTTTCTCTCTCCTCTTTTCTCTCTCCTCTCTCTTAACTCTCTCATCTCTTCTCCCTCCTATCTCCTCTCCCTCCTCTCTCTCCTCTCCTCTCCTCTCTTCTCACTTCTCTCTCCTCCTTTCTCTCTCCTCTTTTCTCTCTCCTCTTTTCTCTCTCCTCTCTCTCCTTTCTCTCTTCTCACTTCTCTCCCTTCTCTCTCCTCTCTCCTTTCTGTTCTCTTGCTATTTCCTCTATCCCTCCTCTCCTCTGTTATTATTCCAGTAAGTATTTAGTAGTGCACTAGTGTGTGTGTGTGTGTGTGTGTGTGTGTGTGTGTGTGTGTGTGTGTGTGTGTGTGTGTGTGTGTGTGTGTGTGTGTGTGTGTGTGTGTGTGTGTGTGTGTGTGTGTGTGTGTGTGTGTGTCTTGTAGTTAGGCTCTCAGCTAAGTGAGTCCAGATCATGTAGTCAGGACTGTGTGTTGTGTTTCTCCTGTGCCACTGTTTTAGCAGGAACAACTGTGTTGACTAATTCTCTAATACGTTTGGACTCTCTATATTGCACTCCACACTACCCTTTCCCTTCTGGACAAGAGGAAAACATATGGGAGAATGCTGTTCATTGACTGCAGCTCAGTGTTCAATACCATAGTGCCCTCCAAACTCAACACTAAGCTAAGGACCCTGGGACTGAACCCTCCCTCTGCATCCTGGACTTCCTGATAGGCCGCCCCCAGGAGGTGAGGGTAGGCAACAACACACCCGCCACGCTGACCCTCAACACGGGGTCCCTCAGGGGTGTGTGCTTACTCCCCTCCTATACTCCCTGTTCACCCTCGACTGTGTGGACGCGCACGACTCCAACCCCATCATTATGTTTGCCAACGATACGACGGTGGTAGACTTGATCACAGATGGCGATGAGATAGGGAGGAGGTCAGAGACCTGCCAGTGTGGTACCAGAACATCAGTCTCTCCCTCAACGTCAGCAAGACAAAGTAACTGATCGTGGACTACATGGAACGTGAGGTTTGAACTCGCCCCCATTCACAAGGACAGGGCTGTAGTGGAGCGGGTCAAGAGCTTCATGTTCCTCATTGTCCACATCGATATCATGGTCCACACAGTCGTGAAGAGGGCACGACAAGGCCTGTTATCCCTCAGGAGACTGAAAACATTTGGCATGGACCCTCAGATCCGTAAAAGGTTCTACAGCTGCACCATTGAGAGCATCTTGGCTGGCTGCATCACCACTTGGTATGGCAACTGCTTGGTATCTGACCGCAAGGCGCTGCAGAGGGTAGTATGTACAGTGCATCACTGGGACCGAGCTCCCTGTCATCCAGGACCTCTATACCAGGTGGTGTCAGAGGAAGGCCCTAAAAATTGTCAAAGACTCCAGCCAACCAAGTCATAGACGATACCAATGCACCAAGTCTGGAACCAACAGGACCCTGAACAGCTTCTACCCATAAGCCATAAGACTGTTGAATAGTTAGTTAAATAGTCAACCAAAGAGCTACCCGGACTATCTGCATTGACCCTTTTTGCACAAACTTTTTTGTCTCATCACATAAACTGCTGCTACTGTCACTTAATTCCTAGTTATATGTACATATCCACCTTGATTACCTCATACCCCTGCACATCAACTGGTTGATTTCCTCTACTCCTCCAGCCAGTAAAGTGGAGTTAAGTTGATTTTTACACAAGCTGGCATCCTTAACCATGTTGTCTCTCTAACCAGACCAGAGAAGGAGGTAGCTGGTAGTAGTAACAGTATGTACAGCATCTGAGCTGTGGCCTGGTCTGCCCCTGACCAGAAGGAAGAAGGGAAGACAGAGAAGGTAAGGGGGGGATTACCATGGCGATGAGGTATGTTGTTGCCCTCCTCCAAGGTGGAGTGTCTTGGGCCTAGAGACAGAACAGGAGCTGGCATTAGCAGGCCTCTCCCAGTAAGGGTCGCTGTGGAGAAACAACGTGACAATCTCTTAAAGCCTATAAGGAGGGAACAGTATGGACCACAGTACATATGTGTAGAGTACCAGTACCAGTCAAAGGTTTGGACACACCTACTCATTCCAGGGGTTTTCTTTATTCTTACTATTTTTCATGAGAGCCAGTTTCATCATAGCGCTTGATGTTTTTGCGACTTTCAAACTTTCTAAGTTCTTGAAATGTTCCTTATTGACTGACCTTTATGTCTTAAAGTAATGATGGACTGTCATTTCTCTTTGCTTATTTGAGCTGTTCTTGCCATAATATGGACTTGGTATTTTACCAAATAGGGCTATCTTCTGTATACCACCCCTACCTTGTCACAACACAACTGACTGGCCCGAATGCAGAAGGAAAGAAATGTTGGAAAGGGACAGTAAGTGATCATTTCACTGTTAGTCTGAACCTGTTGTTTATGAAGCCTGTGATGAATTGATTTGATTTGACTGAGTCTACCTGAGCAAAGAGCTTATAGCTGAAAAGGCTATAAGGCCTAGTCTAAGACATTGTCCCAAATGGCACCCTATTTCCTTTATGGTGCGCTTTTTTTTTACCAGGGCCTATAGAGCTCTGGTCAAAAGTAGTGCACTATGTAGGGAATAGGCTGCCATTTGGGACGAAGCCCTAGTGTTATACTGACTGGGTCCCTATGGGAGATGCAGTATTTACTGTATAGTGTTAGTGATCCTCCAGGAAAACAACTATCTGGTCCTCCCCAGGCATGGAACACCTCACAGAAGAGAGCTGAGAAGTTTTGGAAAACATGTGGACATAGATTTACAGTCACTACAAACAGTACTGTAATATTCAGTCATTCAGCCATAGACAGCCATTGGATAGCTGTAACTATGTAGCAGTCAGTATGATATTAGTTCAGGGTCTCCTTCTGAAAGGAGGCTGGCTGCTGTGTTGTGATTGAAATGGCTGAACAGCGGCTTGCTGAACGCCCCTCTTAATGTGCTCATCAAAACAGTAGACCCTGCCTTGTTTGACGTCTTTACTCATTTGAGTTCAGAAACCCCATGGCTCTTCGAGCTAGGGATGTCAAGGACCATGTCGAGGACCATGTACCACAAACATAACTGCTCTTTGACTTTCACCTTACAGTAACATAGTGGCCAGACCAGACCAGGCCCCAGCCACAGTAAGATAACTGTGGTGGATAATGGCTTGCAGTGTTTTTCTACTTTTTGAGGTTACCCTTCTGATGTGTGTGGAGGCAACCCAGCCCATCACAGCCAACCCCAGTCCATCTCACCCCAGCCCATCTCACCCCAGTCCATCTCAGTCTGTCTCAGCCCCTCTCAGCCCCTCCCAGCACCTCTCAGCCCTGTCCAGCCCCTCTCCATCATTCCCAGCCCCTCCCAGCACCTCTCAGCCCTTCCCAGCCCCTCATCCCAGCCCCTCCTCCCAGCCCATTAAAGATCATCCCACCCTTCCCCCTCCTAGCACAGCCTCTCGTCCCAGCCCCTCCCAGCCAATCCCTCCCTATTCCGCTCCCAGCCCAGCCAAACTCTGCCCAGCCCACTCAGCTTTCCTTTCACTGTCTAGTTGCCAACATTAGCCTCAGACAGCCAATCATTACACAGGAAATAACACCATATGCAGGGCAATTATTTTTGTGAAAAATGACTCATGGTTTTTATTTGTGATAAACCTCCTTTATTAGCGGAGAAATACGATGCACAGCCGGCCCTTTCACGTCTGAGCGGAGGACTCATTCATATTTATGGCCTGCTTTGCAAAGAACATTTGATAAGCTGTCTGGTTGAAAATTAAGTTTGACTTCGTTTAAAAACGCATACAAAAATAGGAAAAATCTTTGTTCATATTTTTATAAAAAAGGTAAAGAAAACTATTGGAATGTAAAGAAGGGTAGTGTAGAAGAGGGGGGTGAACTTTAAGTACAGAATAGCATGGCAGTTGATATAGTTGGGCTGTTGACTATTCTGAAAGGCAAAGTACATGTATACTGTAGGGCTGTCTGTGGTGCTCTCATCACACCGACACACCGACACACACACACACACACACACACACACACACACACACACACACACACACACACACACACACACACACACACACACACACACACACACACACACACACACACACACACACACACACACACACACACACACACACACACACACACACACACACACACACACACACACACACACACACCTGTACACACACTCTGTTACTGAAACATAGGGTTCAGTCCTGTCTTCTTAACCCCAGGATCTCTTCAGGAGAGGTAGAGAGGGGGAGGCAAACCTTGGGTTGTCCAGAGAGGAACTGAACAGGCTTTATTCCAGCAATGAATATGAATCTGTGGACTTTGTACCTGGGTGACAACGTGAGGCTATAATGTGTGATATTTTTTGAGCAGTTGGACTGGAACAGAATGAGATGCCTAAATCTGCATTATGTAACTGTTTGGGTGACCTGACCAAATTCACATAGAAATACCAGTTATAGGTCTCTCATTCTTATTGAACACAAGTCTAAGATGCAGTAGATATGTTAGAAGACGTTTTTGCATATTTTACTTTCGGTTTTGTACACCAGCTTCAAACAGATTGCAAATATCACTGAAGCTGGAGACCCATATCTCCCTCACTAGCTTTAAGCACCAGCTGTCAGAGCAGCTCACAGATCACTGCACCTGCACCATAGCCCATCTGTAAATAGACCATCCAACTACCCCATCCCCATACTGTTATTTATTTTTTCGCTCCTTTGCACCCCAGTATCTCTACTTGCACATTCATCTTCTGCACATCTAGTGTTAATTGCTAAATTGTAATTATTTCACCACTATGGCCTATTTATTGCCCTACTTCCCTTATCTTACCTCATTTACACACACTGTGTATATATATATATATTTATTGTGTTATTGACTGTATGTTTGTTTACTCCATGTGTTACTCTATGTTGTTGTTTGTGTCGCACTGTTTTGCTTTATCTTGTCCAGGTCGCAGTTGTAAATGACAACTTGTTCTCAATTAGCCTACCTGGTTAAATAGTTAAATAGGGGTGGAATAAAAAATAAAAATTAACAGATGAAAATGCAATATTTTTGGTTATGGAAAATATATTTCACAGCAGTTTAGATGGTACAATGGTACACTATTACATTGCTTTTTTTAGGCAAAAGAAATGAGGCAAACTATTATAATTTTAGCAACCAGGAAATGGCGGAGGGATGTCTGCATAGTGCAACTTTAAGGTCAGCAATACATACACTTTTATGTTTAACTAATATGTACTTAAATAATTAACATATTAACATATACATTGTATTTACAGACCCTTCCTTGGAAGTCATTGTTACTGTACAGTTTACACATGCTATTTATCCACCGGCTCATTGACTGAATGTTTTAAACTGATCAGCCCTACTGTATCTATCTTTGTAGGGAAATTAAAACCCTACACCCTTTCTGCATGGAGGAATCAGTGGAGGAGGCCGTAGTTGATGCCCAATTCATGTCCAAATTTCCCCAGTAAGTTGGAAGTCTTATTTAACCCATTCATTGAGGACCCCACAGTAAGTTAGTGGAAACAGATTAAGTAGGTATAGTCAGTCAGAGAGAGGTGTGATGCCGGGCATGAGATAACAAGGCATGTAAATAAATTGTTCGCTGGCCTGTTGCCCGGCTGCTAGCTGTGGAGAGAATTGAGTCCCCCACTGAGAGTAGAGGGAGAAAGCAGGCGGTACTCACTCTCTTTCGCTCTCTTTCTTTCTCTTTCTCTGCTCTCTTTTATCTCTCTCTCTCTCTTTATCTCTCTCTCTGTCTCTCTCTCTCATCTCCCTCTCTATCTCTCTCTCTCTTTATCTCTCTCTTTATCTCTCTCTCTGTCTCCCTCTCTCATCTCCCTCTCTATCTCTCTCTCTCTCTCTCTCTCTCTCTCTCTCTCTCTCTCTCTCTCTCTCTCTCTCTCTCTCTCTCTCTCTCTCCATTCCCCCCATCAGAGCAAATTCATCATGCCTTTGGCACTTCACCATCTCTTGCCAGCCATTCAGATTAGTCCTCATAAAGACAGATCCAGAGCAGAGCAGGGCTATGTTTCCCACAGAGAGAACTCTAACTGACCGTGATTGCAAAATGCTGCTCACCCAAAGTTATTCTCCTTTCCAGACATATTGCTAGGCAGGGCTTAACAATATGTACTCTTTTATCTTTGTTCATGGAACATGTGTGGGATTGAGAGAGGGAAATATTTTTCTCTGTTCAATAAGAGTTATCATAGTCATCATATTTAAGAGGGAGGGAGGAGAAGGAGGGAGAGAGAGGGAAAGGAGGCTTTTCTCCTCTCCCCTCCTCTCCTCTCTTTTCCTCTCTTCTCCTGCTTGGTCTGGCTGGCAGTTATTTGTCAGACAGCTTCATACCTATGTGTCAACACAGTAACACTTAAACACTGGGCTGGGCTAGGTTGAACACTCACTGTCCAACAGCAGTCTGTCTGCCCACCTCTTCACCTCTCTATTCAAAACATTGGTTCTGGACCAGAACTACTGTATAGCTAGGAGGTTTTGCTTCTATTTGCCATATATTTTTCAACTGTGCTGTTGTGCTTCACAAAATAATTGAACCTTTCTATTCTTATAGCTTCTACGGATTGTAGATGTAAAATATTTTTTTAGCTAAAATAATAATTATATTATTGATTGATTGACTATGGCTTTTCAAATCACCCCGTATTGCTATCTGTGCATTAGTTTTAGGCAAATGTTACAATTCTTCAGCCATCTAGACCTGTGACCAAAAACGAGCTACATATGGACAATACCAAAATAAATGATCTAATGACTCTGCCTCCTCACAGCAGAATCTGCAGAGCTGGGAAGATTGTATCCCCCATATATATAACATTCTATTAGTTGCAAGAATTTTGTATAGTAATTTATATTGAAAAATTTGAAGTTTTGAATCCGCCGTTGTTTTGCTATCAATTCATAAAAAGATAAACTCTTTTGTGATAGCCATTGGCCAAGATCTGATACATTCTTGATCTGTTTCTAGACTCTTGATAATTATAATAAAATGTTTTTTGGAAGACTAGCCTCCATTGCAGTGCACCTGGCTGGTTGGTAGACTTCCTTCTCTTCCACTTTACCAGATGTTTGTGCACCTTATGTAATCTCCCCGGGGGGGGAGAAAAAAAGAGAAATCATTTGATTTATATTTTATTGTTCATTAGTAAGCCTAACACACCAGAAGTAGTGACAAGTTTGTTGTGTCAAATTCAGGTTTGATCTCTGCTTGTTATGACATGAACCCACAGATCATCTCCTAGATGATGAAAGCAGCAGTCTGCGCCAGCGTTGTTCACTGTTTCCACATCTCTGCTGCTGCCTGCAGGGCCCTGACACTCTCTCTCTCCTCTCCTCCTCTCTCTAAATCCTCTCCATGCTGTTTCTTTCTGTACATAATCCACAATTAAGGTGAGACCTTGTAGTTAACAGTATGGCACGGTACTCCAGCATGGGGGAAGGTTTTTACATCTCTTTATTTTTAGAAACCGTAGCGATGCAAAGCAGGAGGAAATTGCAGGTCTCAGATACATTTGGTGGTGGCATGTTTTAGTAAAAGGCTGTCAACAAAATGAGCAAGGAGTCTTGTTCTGTGACCTTTAGCAAGGAGACTTGTTCTGTCACCTTTAGCAAGGAGACTTGTTCTGTGACCTTTAGCAAGGAGACTTGTACAATGACCTTTAGCAAGGAGACTTGTTCAATGACCTTTAGCAAGGAGACTTGTTCAATGACCTTTAGCAAAGAGACTTGTTCTGTGACCTTTAGCAAGGAGACTTGTTCTGTCACCTTTAGCAAGGAGCCTCGTTCTGTGACCTTTAGCAAGGAGACTTGTTCAATGACCTTTAGCAAGGAGACTTGTTCTGTGACCTTTAGCAAGGAGACTTGTTCTGTGACCTTTAGCAAAGAGACTTGTTCTGTGACCTTTAGCAAGGAGACTTGTTCTGTGACCTTTAGCAAGGAGCCTCGTTCTGTGACCTTTAGCAAGGAGACTTGTTCAATGACCTTTAGCAAGGAGACTTGTTCTGTGACCTTTAGCAAGGAGACTTGTTCAATGACCTTTAGCAAAGAGACTTGTTCTGTGACCTTTAGCAAGGAGACTTGTTCAATGACCTTTAGCAAAGAAACTTGTTCTATTTAGCAAGGAGTTGTTCTATGACCTTTAGCAAGGAGACTTGTTCTATGACCTTTAGCAAGGAGACTTGTTCTATGACTTTTAGCAAGGAGACTTGTTCTGTGACCTTTAGCAATGAGACTTGTTCTGTGACGTTTAGCAAGGAGGATGTTCTGTGACCTTTAGCAAGGAGACTTGTTCCATGACCTTTATCAAGGAGTCTTGTTATATGACCTTTAGCAAAGAGAATTGTTCTATAACCTTTAGCAAAGAGAATTGTTCTATAACCTTTAGCAAAGAGACTTGTTCTGTGACCTTTAGCAAATATACTTTTTCTATAACCTTTAGAAAGAGACTTGTTCTATGACCTTTAGCAAAGAGACTTGTTCTGTAACCTTTAGCAAGGAGACTTGTTCTATCACCTTTAGGCAACTTGTATTCTGCTGAACTGGATCTAGTATTATCACAAACCAGCAGTTGCATGTCAAAATGAACAAACAATAAATTGTTCTCAATCTGTTTTATGATTACCTGTCAAAACCTATTTTCATCTATTTGTGAGATTGGTCAACATCCATTTACAATGGTTGAAATACAATTAAAATAATTTATAATCACATGATTTACTTTTTGTAATGGTTGCGTTATGTAAACATGACTAAATCTCAGCCCACTCAAAACGTTCAGCATGGCTAGGCAGTCAGGAAACTCCTTGTGCTTATATCCCTTTCCAAAACTCTATGTCACAGATGACAGTATTATACCATCAGATGAGATACTTTAACAAGGCTTTCTCTCTGCAAGAGATGAGAGGACTCAGCTGAGATGACACCCTACAATATTTCATCAGGATATTATTGCTACCGTTCATCAGCTGTACACTCTTAGAAAAAAAGGTGCTATCCAGAACAGTGGCAGTCGGTGCCATTTAAGATTAAGGGGGACAATTTTTATTTTCATTAGCATTGCCTTATTTCTATTACAGTATATTGGATGACTGTCATTCATATTCCATTCACCCAGCTCAATGTAACATCGATATTCAAAGAGTACCATCCCAGTGCTGGCTTGCCTTTAAGCAATGTTGGTCCTGGTCAGTCCCTAGATGGGAGACCAGATGCTGTTGGAACTGGTGTTGGAGGGCCAGTAGGAGGCATATTAGCTAACGTCATAGTCAACATAGCTACTAGAACTAACGCATAGTAAACCCGCTACAATCACGCAGTACAGTGTACAGCAAGCAGTTTAGTAGTTACACCGGGGGCCCCGGTGGCAATACATTTATAAGACTGAAAACTTACCTTGACTTGAAAGAGTTCCAGTGTTGGATAGCCTTAGCCAGCTAACATAAATAGCCTTCCTCTCTGCTTCAGCCGGGTGTTTGACTAGGCTAAGTTAGCCAAGTAAGTGAAAATAAAAGTTAAAAAAATTAAACAAAATATAGCTGTCTCTCTCTCTCTGCTGCTTCTCCTTAATTGTTTAAGACACTCATTTGTTCTATTCTACTATTGTCTTTCTCTCTCTCTTTCTCTCTCTTTGAGTCAACAACATGTTATGCACTGCAGTGCTAGCTACCTGTAGCTTATGCTTTCACTACTAGATTCATTCTCTGATTAATTCTCTGATCCTTTGATTGGATGGACAACATGTCAGTTCATGCTGCAAGATTGGTTGGAGGACGTCCTCCGGAAGTCATCATAATTACTTTGTAAGTCTATGGAAAAGTGTGACAACCATGAGCCTCCTAGGTTTTGAATTTAAATCAATGTACCCCGAGGAGGACGGAAAATAGCTGTCCTCCGGCTGCGCCATGGTGCTACCCCAGAGAGTGCTGTTGAGGCTACTGTAGACCTTTATTGCAAAACAGTGTGTTTTAAGCAGTTATTTGGTGACGTGAATATATTTAGTATAATTTTATCTAAAAAGGATAACTTTTTAAATGTTTCACTATATAAAAAAGTAGGATGGTCCTCCTCTTTCTCCTCAAATCCAGATGTTTGATTTTATGAGGGCAGGAACTTTCTATTACATTTACATTTAAGTCATTTAGCAGACGCTCTTATCCAGAGCGACTTACAAATTGGTGCATTCACCTTATGACATCCAGTGGAACAGTCACTTTACAATAGTGCATCTAAATCTTAAAAGGGGGGTGAGAAGGATTACTTATCCTATCCTAAGTATTCCTTAAAGAGGTGGGGTTTCAGGTGTCTCCGGAAGGTGGTGATTGACTCCGCTGTCCTGGCGTCGTGAGGGAGTTTGTTCCACCATTGGGGGCCAGAGCAGCAAACAGTTTTGACTGGGCTGAGCGGGAACTGTGCTTCCTCAGTGGTAGGGAGGTGAGCAGGCCAGAGGTGGATGAACGCAGTGCCCTTGTTTGGGTGTAGGGCCTGATCAGAGCCTGGAGGTACTGAGGTGCCGTTCCCCTCACAGCTCCGTAGGCAAGCACCATGGTCTTGTAGCGGATGCAAGCTTCAACTGGAAGCCAGTGGAGAGAGCGGAGGAGCGGGGTGACGT
>NC_068455.1:19805709-19833209 GCF_023373465.1 Oncorhynchus keta | reverse complement strand
CGAGTGTAGCGAAATGCTTTTGATTCTAGTTCTGACAATGCAGTAATAACCAACAAGTAATCTAACCTAACAATTCCACAACTACTACCTTATACACACAAGTGTAAAGGGATAAAGAATATGTACATAAAGATACATGAATGAGTGATGGTACAGAACGGCCTAGGCAAGATGCAGTAGATGGTATCGAGTACAGTATATGATGAGTAATGTAGGGTATGTAAACATAAAAGTGGCATAGTTTAAAGTGGATAGTGATACATGTATTACATAAAGATGGCAAGATGCAGTAGATGATATAGAGTACAGTATATACATATGAGAGATGAGTAATGTAGGGTATGTAAACATTATATTAAGTGGCATTGTTTAAAGTGGCTAGTGATACATTTTGTCCATTAATTTGCATTATTAAAGTGAGCTGGAGTTGTTGAGGCAGTATGTTGGCAGCAGCCACTCAATGTTAGTAGTGTCTGTTTAACAGTCTGACCAGTCTGGCCTTGAGATAGAAGTTGTTTTTCAGTCTCTCAGTCCCTGCTTTGATGCACCTGTACTGACCTCGCCTTCTGGATGATAGCGGGGTGAACAGGCAGTGGCTCGGTGGTTGTTGTCCTTGATGATCTTTATGGCCTTCCTGTGACATCGGGTGGTGTAGGTGTCCTGGAGGGCAGGTAGTTTGCCCCCGGTGATGCGTTGTGCAGACTTCATTACCCTCTGAGAGCTTTACGGTTGTGGGTGGAGGTGTTGCCGTACCAGGCGGTGATGCAGCCCGACAGGATGCTCTCGATTGTGCATCTGTAGAATTTTGTGAGTGCTTTGGTGACAAGCCGAATTTCTTCAGACTCCTGAGGTTGAAGAGGCGCTGCTGCGCCTTCTTCACAATGCTGTCTGTGTGGGTGGACCAATTCAGTTTGTCTGTGATGTGTACCCCGAGGAACTTAAAACTTACTACCCTCTCCACTACTGTCCCGTCGATGTGGATAGGGGGTGCTCCCTCTGCTGTTTCCTGAAGTCCACAATCATCTCCTTTGTTTTGTTGACGTTGAGTGTGATGTTATTTTCCTGACACCACACTCCGAGGGCCCTCGCCTCCTCCCTGTAGGCCGTCTCATCATTGTTGGTAATCAAGCCTACCACTGTAGTGTCGTCCGCAAACTTGATGATTGAGTTGGAGGCGTGCATGGCCTCGCAGTCGTGGGTGAACAGGGAGTACAGGAGAGGGCTCAGAACGCACCCTTGTGGGGCCCCAGTGTTGAGGATCAGCGGGGTGGAGATGTTGTTACCTACCCTCACCACCTGGGGGCGGCCCGTCAGGTTGTCCAGTACCCAGTTGCACAGGGCGGGGTAGACCCTTTGTACAATATGGTGTTTGGGTATGAGGTGTATCAATGGAGGCCTTCACTCATTGTATCTGTGTATGTGGTGCTGGGTAAATTATCCAAAGATTACCACTGAAGAGGGACTTTTGGGACATTGCTCTCCAAGACTCTTTTTTTTCTTTTACTAGGTAGTGGGTGCTTTCTATTGTCATAGCTAAGGAGAGGAAAAGTACTGTAACTCTGGCAACCTCTGCCTTCCTCCTCAGCCCAGCGCTGGGTCCTGCAACCAAGCAGCGAGTATTTTTCAGTGCATGGAGCTGTGAATGACAGTGTTGTGTAGAGAAGGCACGGCCCTCTGTCTCTCCTATGCAAAGCATGGTGGTGTGCAGACTGTGCAGGTTTGATGTGGGCACTAGATTGTGGTTAATAATTCAGCCTCTAAGCTGTGAGCCTGGGAGGAGAACAGCTCAGGAACCAGAGGAGGGACAGACAGGGAAGTGTTCAGGACAGCCATCAGACAACTCTCTCAATACTGTTGGGATTGAGGATGCAAAGAGTGAGTATCATTTCATCACCAACTAAATGTCTTTGAACATTTTAACATACCCAGTGGAGTCACAAAACATGTGATGTCAATCAGGATCTATGTGTATGTCCCCTATACCCTGTAATGAAGGATCTATGTGTATGTCCCCTATACCCTGTAATGAAGGATCTATGTGTATGTCCCCTATACCCTGTAATGAAGGATCTATGTGTATGTCCCCTATACCCTGTAATGAAGGATCTATGTGTATGTCCCCTATATCCTGTAATGAAGGATCTATGTGTATGTCCCCTATACCCTGTAATGAAGGATCTATGTGTATGTCCCCTATACCCTGTAATGAAGGATCTATGTGTATGTCCCCTATACCCTGTAATGAAGGATCTATGTGTATGTCCCCTATACCCTGTAATGAAGGATCTATGTGTATGTCCCCTATATCCTGTAATGAAGGATCTATGTGTATGTCCCCTATATCCTGTAATGAAGGATCTATGTGTATGTCCCCTATACCCTGTAATGAAGGATCTATGTGTATGTCCCCTATACCCTGTAATGAAGGATCTATGTGTATGTCCCCTATACCCTGTAATGAAGGATCTATGTGTATGTCCCCTATACCCTGTAATGAAGGATCTATGTGTATGTCCCCTATACCCTGTAATGAAGGATCTATGTGTATGTCCCCTATACCCTGTAATGAAGGATCTATGTGTATGTCCCCTATACCCTGTAATGAAGGATCTATGTGTATGTCCCCTATACCCTGTAATGAAGGATCTATGTGTATGTCCCCTATACCCTGTAATGAAGGATCTATGTGTATGTCCCCTATACCCTGTAATGAAGGATCTATGTGTATGTCCCCTATACCCTGTAATGAAGGATCTATGTGTATGTCCCCTATACCCTGTAAGACCTTCTTTTGACCGGGGCTCATTTGAGAGGAATCTCTCTCTCTCTCTCTCTCTCTCTCTCTCTCTCTCTCTCTCTCTCTCTCTCTCTCTCTCTTTCTCTCTCTCTCTCTCTTCTCTCTCTTTCTCTCTCTCTCTCTCAAACAATTACAAAACAATTTATCTGAACATTTCCTGAATACCATTCTAGTATCTGAGAGCCCATCCACTCCTCCCTTCTTCAGGGTTGATACAGTCAAGCACCACTAAGAGTCCCCGTTAACAGACACATCCTGTCCTGTATGGTCTGTCCTGTGTGGTCTGTCCTGTATGGTCTGTCCTGTGTGGTCTGTCCTGTGTGGTCTGTCCTGTGTGGTCTGTCCTGTGTGGTCTGTCCTGTGTGGTCTGTCCTGTGTGGTCTGTCCTGTGTGGTCTGTCCTGCATGGTCTGTCCTGTGTGGTCTGTCCTGTGTGGTCTGTCCTGTATAGTCTGTCCTGTGTGGTCTGTCCTGTGTGGTCTGTCCTGTATGGTCTGTCCTGTGTGGTCTGTCCTGTGTGGTCTGTCCTGTGTGGTCTGTCCTGTATGGTCTGTCCTGTGTGGTCTGTCCTGTGTGGTCTGTCCTGTGTGGTCTGTCCTGTGTGGTCTGTCCTGTGTGGTCTGTCCTGTGTGGTCTGTTCTGTATCGTCTGTCCTGTGTGGTCTGTCCTGTATGGTCTGTCCTGTATGGTCTGTCCTGCGTGGTCTGTCCTGTATGGTCTGTCCTGTGTGGTCTGTCCTGTATGGTCTGTCCTGTGTGTACTGTGTGTGTGTGTGTGTTGCTGGTTGGATGCAGTCCTGCCTGCTGGCTGGATGCCAGGACTCATGAGGTAGTGGTTAAATATTCAGTGAGACAGACAGACAGCATGCAGAGCAGAGATTCCCTCTCTTTACACTGTGCATGAGTTACTGGTCTGGAGAAATGATACACTGGACATTCTAATGTGGAATTCTAAGTATTCTAATTATAATTAGAATGTTCTAATTCCAAGTACATGGTCACAACATGTCCTCTGTTGTAGTCAATATATTTCTTAGACCAATTAAATAGACCAAAGTTTGAATGTTTTGAACTTGTCTTCCTCCATAGTATACTCAATTATGAATTATACATGTCGATGCAGTACATGGCTCAACAGTAGCCTAACCATAATATAGGTCCCCATAGTATTATTTGATAAAGAAATTAGTTACATTTCATCAGGGGCCCGGAGGGCCGCACTGAAAATGTGTTATATTTCCTTGCCGTCAAAATGAGCTAAAATAAAATGTGTTCGTCACATGCTTCGTAAACAACAGGGGTAGACTACCAGTGAAATACTAACTTAAGGGTCCTTCCTAACAATGCAGAGAGAAAGAAAATAGAGAAATAATTGAACATTAAAACACCTAATAATATAAGTAATAATAAATACATAATGACTAACGATAACTTGACTATAAACTATATACAAGGGGTACCAGTACCAAGACGATGTGTAGTGATACGAGATGATTGAGGTAGATATGTACATATAACTAGGACTAAAGTGACAGATAGTTAACAGTTGCAGCAGTGTATGTGATGAGTCCAAAAGGTTCGTGCAAAAAGTGTTCTTCTATCCATCGTTTTGGGGGATTTTCGATGCTCTCTGACTGTCCAGCTTTTGTCTTGACGATTATTAGAAACCAGAGTAAATAGTAGATATATAAATGTAGGTTCAATATAATTTCTACACAGTTTCCATTTGATTTTAGTCATTTCAATTGAGTTTTTTCCCAGAATTTTTTAAATAATTAAAATCATATTTTATTTATTTATTTTTTACTCAAAATGGGTTTGCGGGCTGGATCTGGCCCACAGGCCTTGAGTTTGACACATGCATTCATGAGAAGCTTTACAGTATGTGTGGCATTTCAGTTGTGCTAAAATAATCATCAAACTGTCTCCCCATTGGGAAAGCTGTTAGGGAAGGATGTTAACTCCCCTCCAACCAAATGAAGGGTTACCCACATGGTCACAGTCGATGGCCGTCCTACATAAGATCTCTTCCCAGCACCATGCACCATGCAGGTACAACAGAGATTTGGTCAGTTAACCAGTGGAAGGACCCAGGAAAACCATTATTATTGTAATGGACTGGCAGTGCGGGGGAAGAATTTACCTGTAAATGTCACTCACCTCAGTCCTCCAGATGACATCGATAAAAAGCCTTTTAAATCAACTGGCCAGCCCCAAGCACCAAATCCTGGAGTCAATATAAAGTCCTAATAAACATGCCAAGCAGGCAGGGGAGGGCTGGGGTCTGAGGAGGGCTGGGGCTTCCTCTAAGGTGATGCAGTTTAACAGTGGGACATGCTCCCTCTTCCCGTGTGTGTGTGTGTGTGTGTGTGTGTGTGTGTGTGTGTGTGTGTGTGTGTGTGTGTGTGTGTGTGTGTGTGTGTGTGTGTGTGTGTGTGTGTGTGTGTGTGTGTGTGTGTGTGTGTGTGTGTGTGTGTGTGTGTGCGTGCGTGCGTGCGTGCGTGCGTGGTATACCAGTGGGTGACTGCTCCTCACGGGGTCTGACTACTCTTATTCATCAGCCACTTACCACTGCCAGGTTCCAGCAAATATATTTTAATCATCACCGCAGAACCCAATACTCCTCTACTCTACTCTGCCTGCATGGGCTCTGTGTTCCTCTATTCATGTCTGGCAGCATGAGTCTCTGTGCTCCTCTATTCATGTCTGTCAGCATGAGTCTCTGTGTTCCTCTATTCATGTCTGGCAACATGGGTCTCTGTGCTCCTCTATTCATGTCGAGCAGTATGGGTCTCTGTGCTCCTCTATTCATGTCGAGCAGCATGAGTCTCTGTGCTCCTCTATTCATGTCTGGCAGCATGGGTCTCTGTGTTCCTCTATTCATGTCTGGCAACATGGGTCTCTGTGCTCCTCTATTCATATCGAGCAGAATGGGTCTCTGTGCTCCTCTATTCATGTCTGGCAGCATGGGTCTCTGTGTTCCTCTATTCATGTCTGGCAACATGGGTCTCTGTGCTCCTCTATTCATATCGAGCAGAATGGGTCTCTGTGCTCCTCTATTCATGTCTGGCAACATGGGTCTCTGTGTTCCTCTATTCATGTCTGGCAACATGGGTCTCTGTGCTCCTCTATTCATATCGAGCAGAATGGGTCTCTGTGCTCCTCTATTCATTTCTGGCAACATGGGTCTCTGTGCTCCTCTATTCATGTCTGGCAGCATGGGTCTCTGTGTTCCTCTATTCATGTCTGGCAACATGGGTCTCTGTGTTCCTCTATTCATGTCTGGCAACATGGGTCTCTGTGCTCCTCTATTCATGTCGAGCAGCATGGGTCTCTGTGTTCCTCTATTCATGTCGAGCAGCATGGGTCTCTGTGCTCCTCTATTCATGTCGAGCAGCATGGGTCTCTGTGCTCCTCTATTCATGTCGAGCAGCATGGGTCTCTGTGCTCCTCTATTCATGTCGAGCAGCATGGGTCTCTGTGCTCCTCTATCCATATCGAGCAGCATGGGTCTCTGTGCTCCTCTATTCATGTCGAGCGGCATGGGTCTCTGTGTTCCTCTATTCATGTCGAGCAGCATGGGTCTCTGTGCTCCTCTATTCATGTCGTGCAGCATGGGTCTCTGTGCTCCTCTATTCATGTCGAGCAGCATGGGTCTCTGTGCTCCTCTATCCATATCGAGCAGCATGGGTCTCTGTGCTCCTCTATTCATGTCGAGCAGCATGGGTCTCTGTGCACTATTCATGTCTGGCAGAATGGGTCTCTGTGCTCCTCTATTCATGTCGAGCAGCATGGGTCTCTGTGCTCCTCTATTCATGTCGAGCAGCATGGGTCTCTGTGCTCCTCTATTCATGTCGAGCAGCATGGGTCTCTGTGCTCCTCTATTCATGTCGAGCAGCATGGGTCTCTGTGCTCCTCTATTCATGTCGAGCAGCATGGGTCTCTGTGCTCCTCTATTCATGTCGAGCAGCATGGGTCTCTGTGCACTATTCATGTCTGGCAGAATGGGTCTCTGTGCTCCTCTATTCATGTCGAGCAGCATGGGTCTCTGTGCTCCTCTATTCATGTCGAGCAGCATGGGTCTCTGTGCTCCTCTATTCATGTCGAGCAGCATGGGTCTCTGTGCTCCTCTATTCATGTCGAGCAGCATGGGTCTCTGTGCTCCTCTATTCATGTCTGGCAGAATGGGTCTCTGTGCTCCTCTATTCATGTCTGGCAGAATGGGTCTCTGTGCTCCTCTATTCATGTCTGGCAGAATGGGTCTCTGTGCTCCTCTATTCATGTCTGGCAGAATGGGTCTCTGTGCTCCTCTATTCATGTCTGGCAGAATGGGTCTCTGTGCTCCTCTATTCATGTCTGGCAGCATGGGTCTCTGTGTTCCTCTATTCATGTCGAGCAGCATGGGTCTCTGTGCTCCTCTATTCATGTCTGGCAGAATGGGTCTCTGTAGCCTATGTATCCTCTATAAGTGCTGGGTTGTTATTGTTTTTTCACGCACACAGGAAAATACTATTGTCCTCCTGTCTTGTCAATTAATGACAGGTTTGAGGAAAGTGGTCCTCCACAGGGAGTTTGGTTGTTCTGTGCTTTATGTCTCTGTTCAAGGCTGAGGATGCAGACCTTGTTTGCTGTTTTTTTTTATTTTGTCTGTTTGTACAGCGCTGAACAATTGTGATTCAGCCCCTTGATTTGAGCCCCTGTTACCTCAGAGGGTGAGCAGAGCAGAGATGTGCCTGTTAACACATTCAGAGGGCTGGAGACAGAGAGAAAGAGAGGGGGAGGAGAGGAGAGGAAGGGAAGGGAGAGAGGATGGGAGATGAAAGAAGAGGAGAGGAGGGGGAGGAGAGAAGACGGGGGAGGGGGTAGAGGAAGTGAGAAGAGGAGAAGAGGGGGAGCCCCACCATCCACCCCCTGCAGATCTCATTCACACAGAGAAACAGAGGCATGCGGAGCTGAGCAGGATGAGGATCAGGCTGCTGTTTGGACAAAGAGTCATCATGGCTGGATAACAATCCTCCCAGTGATCTCTATATCTGTCTATCCACCCAATGAGCATCACAATAGTGGTATATCTCACTGCAGAAAAACCCTCTAGTGCCAGGATAGCTCTGTTTCTGACCATCCAGGCCCCTGTACCAGCCCAGGAACATCAAGACAAACACCAAGCCCCAAACCACAAGCAGCTTTCCTGAAGCAGCAGAGTAAGACTACCTTGTACCTTGTAAGTCTAGCCTGTATGGGAAATGTGGAGAATTGTGGATTTTCAACCTGCATGACGGAAGTTAAAAACATGTTGAGAAAAGAACAATGGGGTCACAGGTGCTTGTGGTGTCAAAGTGGGAACAGAGAGGAAACAGTGTAAAAGTGACATGTTTTCAATCACATGGCTGGTTCGTAGGGAATCGTCTTAAGGCCACATTGGAGCATTTTATAGAGTAGAATGGGGCTATTGGGAATGATTTTTCTCCAACGTGTGAAAAAAGTGTATAAAGTCAAGGCAATGCCTGGTACAGTGTGTAATATAGTCAGCGTTGAAAAATGGGCCAAATCTCCCATTGCTGTCTGCAATTTACCTTTGTGGCCATGAAACAAAATCCATTGTGCTGCATGTTGTACCATTCAGGCCAGATAGGGTGGGTGATTGTGTGCGTGCGTGTGTGTAGTTTCATTCAGTACACAGTGGTGATGGTGGTGGTGGGGGGGGGGCTGTTATTGTGGAACATATTGCACTGGCTGACATTACCCATACCCCCATACCTACAGGGAATCATTTGTACTAAATGACATGTGGCTTGCAAAAGGTGGTAAAGGGAAAGGCATCAATCTTGGGGGAGATAACTGGCTAGCGAGGGCTGTACAGTGCAAGCGACACTCCCGGAGAGTGCTGCTTCCATTTTCTTAGCCCGTAAATGCTTCTCCCCTTCAGAGTGAGATCATTTCAGTAAAGGTTTCTGTTATTTAATAGGATGGTGTGAGGAGGTTCCTTAACAAATAAAAGCTATTTGCTGCAGATTCAGTGCACAGGGCATACAGCACGGGACTAGGAGTCCAATAGCTTTTAATTGTGAGAAAGAGAGAGGGTTGAACCTGCATGTCTTTTCTAGTGTGCTGAGTTGGAAGAAAGCAGATGTATACCTGACAACAGCAATGTAATAATGTGAAAGTATAGCCAGGTACAATTAATCTGTGCCTTGCAGTACCGAAATATTCCTCTCCAAAATTACTCGTCTTGATCAAAAATCAAAAATCAATGAATGAATGACTCATTTTATTTGGATGCGTTTCAAGCAAACCGATTATCCCTGAATCCTGTCCTAGACTCACCAAGTACCTTGCTTTAGTCATGCTCATAATAAGCACATACTTAGCAGGATCTTAATTGATCACTCTTTGTTGTTGAGAGTATTCCTGCACAGCAGGAAATACAAGCATGTAGTGTATTTGAGTTTTAAAAGGGCTTCTAAAGTTTGTAATTTACACTAATGAAACATTTATTAGGCCTCCCGAGTGGCTCAGTGGTCTAAGGCACTGCATCGCAGTGTTGTGGTGTCACTATAGCCTGGGGTTCAATCTGACCGGGAGTCCCTTAGAGCAACGCACAATTGGCCCAGTGTCATCCGGGTTAGGGGAGGGTTTGGCCGGGGGGGCTTTACTTGGCTCACGCTCTAGTGACTCCTTGTGGGGGACCCGGTGCCTGCAGGCTGACTTCGTCGTCAGTTGAATGGTGTTTCCTCTGACACATTGCTGCGGATGGCTTCTGGGTTAATCGAACAGGTGTTAAGAAGCACGGTTTGGTGGGTCATGTTTTGGAGTACGCATCACTCGACCTTCGCCTCTCCCGATCCCGTTGGGGAGTTACAGTGATAAGACAAGGTCAGAATTGGAAAGAAAAAGGGGGACCAAAAAAATACAAAATAATTATTATTATAATAATCCACATAATAATTGACATGTCCTGTTATTGCAGTATTATTTTCCTGCTGTAGCAAACTGGCTCAAATGTATGGTTCTACGTGACTAAATCAACCCACACATCCCACACTATGTTTTCATGTAACTGTTGGTTGGAAAGGATTGCATGCTTGCGTGTATTATTGACTTGTTAATTGTTTACTCCATGTGTAACTCTGTGTTGTTGTCTGTTCACACTGCTATGCTTTATCTTGGCCAGGTCGCAGTTGTAAATGAGAACTTGTTCTCAACTAGCCTACCTGGTTAAATAAAGGTGAAATAAAAAAATAAAAAATAAACATGACATTTTCTCTAGTAGTACAGTATCATTTAGAAAAAAGATCATTACTGAATACTGTGAAAAATGTGACAACCTTAAATTAGAACTGCATGTTCTATCTGCTTTAGATCACTATGTGTAATATATGATCTTTGTGGCCTTTGAGGGGAGAGGATAGCAGGGCTCACCCCAGAACCATTTATACTGTGTATATATACAGTACATACATTATATACATATTTCCATATATGTACTGTGTATATAAGGCTGTGGTCCATACTGTTCTCTCCTTATAGGCTTTAAGAGATTGTCACGTTGTTTCTCCACAGCGACCCTTACTGGGAGAGGCCTGCTAATGCCAGCTCCTGTTCTGTCTCTAGGCCCAAGACACTCCACCTTGGAGGAGGGCAACAACATACCTCATCGCCATGGTAATCCCCCCCTTACCTTCTCTGTCTTCCCTTCTTCCTTCGGGTCAGGGGCAGACCAGGCCACAGCTCAGATGCTGTACATACTGTTACTACTACCAGCTACCTCCTTCTCTGGTCTGGTTAGAGAGACAACATGGTTAAGGATGCCAGCTTGTGTAAAAATCAACTTAACTCCACTTTACTGGCTGGAGGAGTAGAGGAAATCAACATAGATTGGCATGTATAATTAGCAATCCCCCAGGAAGTTTTGTCATAATGTTCTTTCCATCATGAATCAAGGTAAGACCCAAATGCAGACTGTGTGAACTAACAATGTTTATTGTAAGCACAGAGGCAGGTAAACGACAGGTCAAGGCAGGCAGGGGTCAATAATCCAGAGCAGAGGCCAAGGTACAGGACGGCAGGCAGGCTCAGGGTCAGGCAGTGGTCAGGCGGGCGGGTACAGGGTCAGAACGGCAGGCAGGCTCAGAGACAGGCAGTGGTCAGGCGGGCGGGTACAGGGTCAGGACGGCAGGCAGGCTCAGAGACAGGCAGTGGTCAGGCGGGCGGGTACAGGGTCAGGACGGCAGGCTGGCTCAGAGACAGGCAGTGGTCAGGCGGGCGGGTACAGGGTCAGGACGGCAGGCAGGCTCAGAGACAGGCAGTGGTCAGGCGGACGGGTACAGGGTCAGAACGGCAGGCAGGCTCAGAGACAGGCAGTGGTCAGGCGGGCGGGTACAGGGTCAGAACGGCAGGCAGGCTCAGAGACAGGCAGTGGTCAGGCGGGCGGGTACAGGGTCAGGACGGCAGGCAGGCTCAGAGACAGGCAGTGGTCAGGCGGGCGGGTACAGGGTCAGGACGGCAGGCAGGCTCAGAGACAGGCAGTGGTCAGGCGGCGGGTACAGGGTCAGGACGGTAGGCAGGCTCAGAGACAGGCAGTGGTCAGGCGGGCGGGTACAGGGTCAGGACGGCAGGCAGGCTCAGAGACAGGCAGTGGTCAGGCGGGCGGGTACAGGGTCAGAACGGCAGGCAGGCTCAGAGACAGGCAGTGGTCAGGCGGGCGGGTACAGGGTCAGAACGGCAGGCAGGCTCAGAGACAGGCAGTGGTCAGGCGGACGGGTACAGGGTCAGAACGGCAGGCAGGCTCAGAGACAGGCAGTGGTCAGGCGGGCGGGTACAGGGTCAGAACGGCAGGCAGGCTCAGAGACAGGCAGTGGTCAGGCGGGCGGGTACAGGGTCAGGACGGCAGGCAGGCTCAGAGACAGGCAGTGGTCAGGCGGGCGGGTACAGGGTCAGGACGGCAGGCAGGCTCAGAGACAGGCAGTGGTCAGGCGGGCGGGTACAGGGTCAGGACGGCAGGCAGGCTCAGAGACAGGCAGTGGTCAGGCGGGCGGGTACAGGGTCAGGACGGCAGGCAGGCTCAGAGACAGGCAGTGGTCAGGCGGGCGGGTACAGGGTCAGGACGGCAGGCAGGCTCAGAGACAGGCAGTGGTCAGGCGGGCGGGTACAGGGTCAGAACGGCAGGCAGGCTCAGAGACAGGCAGTGGTCAGGCGGGCGGGTACAGGGTCAGAACGGCAGGCAGGCTCAGAGACAGGCAGTGGTCAGGTGGGCGGGTACAGGGTCAGGACGGCAGGCAGGCTCAGAGACAGGCAGTGGTCAGGCGGGCGGGTACAGGGTCAGGACGGCAGGCAGGCTCAGAGACAGGCAGTGGTCAGGCGGATGGGTACAGGGTCAGGACGGCAGGCAGGCTCAGAGACAGGCAGTGGTCAGGCGGGCGGGTACAGGGTCAGGACGGCAGGCAGGCTCAGAGACTGGCAGTGGTCAGGCGGGCGGGTACAGGGTCAGGACGGCAGGCAGGCTCAGAGACAGGCAGTGGTCAGGCGGGCGGGTACAGGGTCAGGACGGCAGGCAGGCTCAGACAGGCAGTGGTCAGGCGGGCGGGTACAGGGTCAGGACGGCAGGCAGGCTCAGAGACAGGCAGTGGTCAGGCGGGCGGGTACAGGGTCAGAACGGCAGGCAGGCTCAGAGACAGGCAGTGGTCAAGCGGGCGGGTACAGGGTCAGAACGGCAGGCAGGCTCAGAGACAGGCAGTGGTCAGGCGGGCGGGTACAGGGTCAGGACGGCAGGCAGGCTCAGAGACAGGCAGTGGTCAGGCGGGCGGGTACAGGGTCAGGACGGGCAAAGGTCAAAACCAGGAGGACGAGAAAATGAGAGTCTAAGGAAAAACAGGAGCTGAGACAAAACGCTGGTAGGTTTGAACAAACAAGACGAACTGGCAACAGACAGACAGAAAACACAGGTATAAATACAGGGGATAAAGGAGAAGATGGGTGACATCTGGAGGGGGGTGGAGACAAGCACAAAGACAGGTGAAACAGATCAGGACTTGACCATTTCTTATTTTACACAGGTGCTTTTTATGTCATTTAGATTTTTTTATGTAATTTTGCTTTTATATTATTTCTGATATTGAGAAAATTGATCTAAGGGGAGTTAGCTATATTTTGTCTAGGTAACTACAGTTTAAATTAAAGTTCCCTCTCTTCATTTGCCATCCAAAGACAATACCGTGTGTAGACAGTAATACTCTTAGTTGACCTGGCTTTATGGCTTTGAGTGTTGATAAATGATACACCTCTCAGGGGAACACTGACTGGCCCTTTATAAAACAGGGCAAACTGCTCTGTGTTGTCAAACTGGGGAAGATAAAAGGCTTCATAGTGGCTGACTAGTCAGTGCAATTGTGGGAAGTTGAGTTTTGACATATTCCTCTGAGACTACGTCTCTACGTCTTGCAGCTTCAGAAGTATTTTCAGTTCTCCCCTCTTTCAGATCCTTTGTAGTAAAAGACCTAGGCTTACACATTAGGAAATAAACATGGAGCATAATTCCTCTAGCTCTCTTTCTCTCCCTCCCTCCCTCTGATGTACAGCACAGATGTGAGGGCAGGATTACTGTCGGCCTGAATAAAGGGGATTTATTGATGTAACACTGAGAAAAAAGCACTTCTTAATAGCTCATCACAGTCTGTATGTATTATGAGGCTAGTCTCAGGCCTACACCCCCTTATGTGCTGCCTTACAAACAGGCAGACAGGCCTACACCCCCTTATGTGCTGCCTTACAAACAGGCAGACAGGCCTACACCCCCTTATGTGCTGCCTTACAAACAGGCAGACAGGCCTACACCCCCTTATGTGCTGCCTTACAAACAGGCAGACAGGCCTACACCCCCTTATGTGCTGCCTTACAAACAGGCAGACAGGCCTACACCCCCTTATGTGCTGCCTTACAAACAGGCAGACAGGCCTACACCCCCTTATGTGCTGCCTTACAAACAGGTAGACAGGCCTACACCCCTTATGTGCTGCCTTACAAACAGGCAGACAGGCCTACACCCCTTATGTGCTGCCTTACAAACAGGCAGACAGGCCTACACCCCCTTATGTGCTGCCTTACAAACAGGTAGACAGGCCTACACCCCCTTATGTGCTGCCTTACAAACAGGCAGACAGGCCTACACCCCCTTATGTGCTGCCTTACAAACAGGCAGACAGGCCTACACCCCCTTATGTGCTGCCTTACAAACAGGTAGACAGGCCTACACCCCTTATGTGCTGCCTTACAAACAGGCAGACAGGCCTACACCCCCTTATGTGCTGCCTACAAACAGGCAGACAGGCCTACACCCCTTATGTGCTGCCTTACAAACAGGCAGACAGGCCTACACCCCTTATGTGCTGCCTTACAAACAGGCAGACAGGCCTACACCCCCTTATGTGCTGCCTTACAAACAGGCAGACAGGCCTACACCCCCTTATGTGCTGCCTTACAAACAGGCAGACAGGCCTACACCCCTTATGTGCTGCCTTACAAACAGGCAGACAGGCCTACACCCCTTATGTGCTGCCTTACAAACAGGCAGACAGGCCTACACCCCCTTATGTGCTGCCTTACAAACAGGCAGACAGGCCTACACCCCTTATGTGCTGCCTTACAAACAGGCAGACAGGCCTACACCCCCTTATGTGCTGCCTTACAAACAGGTAGACAGGCCTACACCCCCTTATGTGCTGCCTTACAAACAGGCAGACAGGCTGCACCCCCTTATGTGCTGCCTTACAAACAGGCAGACAGGCCTACACCCCCTATGTGCTGCCTTACAAACAGGTAGACAGGCCTACACCCCCTTATGTGCTGCCTTACAAACAGGCAGACAGGCCTACACCCCCTTATGTGCTGCCTTACAAACAGGCAGACAGGCCTACACCCCTTCCTGCCTTACAAACAGGTAGACAGGCCTACACCCCCTTATGTGCTGCCTTACAAACAGGCAGACAGGCCTACACCCCCTTATGTGCTGCCTTACAAACAGGCAGACAGGCCTACACCCTTATGTGCTGCCTTACAAACAGGTAGACAGGCCTACACCCCCTTATGTGCTGCCTTACAAACAGGCAGACAGGCCTACACCCCCTTATGTGCTGCCTTACAAACAGGCAGACAGGCCTACACCCCCTTCCCTTACAAACAGGTAGACAGGCCTACACCCCCTTATGTGCTGCCTTACAAACAGGCAGACAGGCCTACACCCCCTTATGTGCTGCCTTACAAACAGGTAGACAGGCCTACACCCCCTTATGTGCTGCCTTACAAACAGGCAGACAGGCCTACACCCCTTATGTGCTGCCTTAAAACAGGCAGACAGGCCTTTATTGCTGCCTAAAACAGGCAGACAGGCCTACACCCCCTTATGTGCTGCCTTACAAACAGGCAGACAGGCCTACACCCCTTATGTGCTGCCTCAAACAGGCAGACAGGCCTACACCCCTTATGTGCTGCCTACAAACAGGCAGACAGGCCTACACCCCCTTATGTGCTGCCTTACAAACAGGCAGACAGGCCTACACCCCCTTATGTGCTGCCTTACAAACAGGCAGACAGGCCTACACCCCCTTATGTGCTGCCTTACAAACAGGCAGACAGGCCTACACCCCCTTATGTGCTGCCTTACAAACAGGCAGACAGGCCTACACCCCCCTTATGTGCTGCCTTACAAACAGGCAGACAGGCCTACACCCCCTTATGTGCTGCCTTACAAACAGGCAGACAGGCCTACACCCCCTTATGTGCTGCCTTACAAACAGGCAGACAGGCCTACACCCCCTTATGTGCTGCCTTACAAACAGGCAGACAGGCCTACACCCCTTATGTGCTGCCTTACAAACAGGCAGACAGGCCTACACCCCCTTATGTGCTGCCTTACAAACAGGCAGACAGGCCTACACCCCCTTATGTGCTGCCTTACAAACAGGCAGACAGGCCTACACCCCCTTATGTGCTGCCTTACAAACAGGCAGACAGGCCTACACCCCCTTATGTGCTGCCTTACAAACAGGCAGACAGGCCTACACCCCCTTATGTGCTGCCTTACAAACAGGCAGACAGGCCTACACCCCCTTATGTGCTGCCTTACAAACAGGCAGACAGGCCTACACCCCCTTATGTAGGCTGCCTTACAAACAGGCAGACAGGCCTACACCCCCTTATGTGCTGCCTTACAAACAGGCAGACAGGCCTACACCCCCTTATGTGCTGCCTTACAAACAGGCAGACAGGCCTACAGTAACCCCTTATGTGCTGCCTTACAAACAGGCAGAAAGGCCTATACCCCAGGACAGTACAGACACTACATTCCTGTAGGCCTACACCCCAGGACAGTACAGACACTACATTCCTGTAGGCCTACACCCCAGCACAGTACAGACACTACATTCCTGTAGGCCTACACCCCAGCACAGTACAGACACTACATTCCTGTAGGCCTACACCCCAGGACAGTACAGACACTACATTCCTGTAGGTCTCCACCCCAGGACAGTACAGACACTACACTCCTGTAGTCCTACATGCCAGGACAGTACATACACTATATTCCTTTAGGCCTACACCCCAGGACAGTACACACACTACATTCCTGTAGGCCTACACCCCAGGACAGTACAGACACTACATTCCTGTAGGCCTACACCCCAGGACAGTACAGACACTACATTCCTGTAGGCCTGTACCCCAGGACAGTACACACACTACATTCCTGTAGGCCTACACCCCAGGACAGTACAGACACTACATTCCTGTAGGCCTACACCCCAGGACAGTACAGACACTACATTCCTGTAGGCCTGTACCCCAGGACAGTACACACACTACATTCCTGTAGGCCTACACCCCAGGACAGTACACACACTACATTCCTGTAGGCCTACACCCCAGGACAGTACAGGCACTACATTCCTGTAGGTCTACACCCCAGCACAGTACAGACACTACATTCCTGTAGGCCTACACCCCAGGACAGAACAGACATTACATTCCTGTAGGCCTACACCCCAGGACAGTACACACACTACATTCCTGTAGGCCTACACCCCAGGACAGTACAGGCACTACATTCCTGTAGGTCGACACCCAAGCACAGTACAGACACTACATTCCTGTAGGCCTACACCCCAGGACAGTACAGACACTACATTCCTGTATGTCTCCACCCCAGGACAGTACAGACACTACATTCCTGTAGGCCTACACCCCAGGACAGTACAGACACTACATTCCTGTAGGCCTGTACCCCAGGACAGTACAGACACTACATTCCTGTAGGCCTGTAACCCAGGACAGTACACACACTACATTCCTGTAGGTCTACACCCCAGGACAGTACAGACACTACATTCCTGTATGCCTGTAACCCAGGGCAGTACACACACTACATTCCTGTAGGCCTGTAACCCAGGGCAGTACACACACTACATTCCTGTAGGCCTGTACCCCAGGGCAGTACACACACTACATTCCTGTAGGCCTGTACCCCAGGACAGTACAGCCACTACATTCCTGTAGGCCTGTAACCCAGGGCAGTACACACACTACATTCCTGTAGGCCTGTAACCCAGGGCAGTACACACACTACATTCCTGTAGGCCTGTAACCCAGGGCAGTACACACACTACATTCCTGTAGGCCTGTAACCCAGGGCAGTACACACACTACATTCCTGTAGGCCTGTACCCCAGGACAGTACAGACACTACATTTCTGTAGGCCTGTACCCCAGGACAGTACAGACACTACATTCCTGTAGGCCTGTAACCCAGGGCAGTACACACACTACATTCCTGTAGGCCTTTACCCCAGGGCAGTACACACACTACATTCCTGTAGGCCTGTAACCCAGGGCAGTACACACACTACATTCCTGTAGGCCTGTACCCCAGGGCAGTACACACACTACATTCCTGTAGGCCTGTAACCCAGGGCAGTACACACACTACATTCCTGTAGTCCTGTACCCCAGGACAGTACAGACACTACATTCCTGTAGGCCTGTACCCCAGGGCAGTACACACACTACATTCCTGTAGGCCTGTAACCCAGGGCAGTACACACACTACATTCCTGTAGGCCTGTAACCCAGGGCAGTACACACACTACATTCCTGTAGGCCTGTACCCCAGGACAGTACAGACACTACATTCCTGTAGGCCTGTAACCCAGGGCAGTACACACACTACATTCCTGTAGGCCTGTAACCCAGGGCAGTACACACACTCCATTCCTGTAGGCCTGTAACCCAGGGCAGTACACACACTACATTCCTGTAGTCCTACACACACATTTTGAGTAGGGCCCACATGACGGGAAGCAGAACCTGCAGCACATGTTCAGACTGTTTCTCTAGGTCATGGATACTGAGGTTCCAGATGAATACTAACACACCTTGGCTTTTGCTTTCTACAGCTCCTCGTGTTCTCTATCTGCTATTGAGAGTAGTCACTAGCAATATGGCTTCTTTGTCAGCCTAAGTAGCAGCCACATTCCAGCTGAGATGAAGAAAAACACTGTGTGTGTGTGTGTGTGTGTGTGTGTGTGTGTGTGTGTGTGTGTGTGTGTGTGTGTGTGTGTGTGTGTGTGTGTGTGTGTGTGTGTGTGTGTGTGTGTGTGTGTGTGTGTGTGTGTGTGTGTGTGTGTGTGTCTGTCTGTCTTTAAAGTTGTGTATACTATGCGGTAGGTAGCTAGGTTTAGATGGGTTTCTCTATGCTGATGAAGCTAGGCCCCATTCTGCCACCATGATTAGTTTAAACGGCGTCTGAACGTATGGGCCGGACAGTGTGTGTGAGTTGTAAGCGGTTTGCAGCTCAGGGTGAAATTGAGATAAATGGCTGTTGGTGAGAAGGATGGCCACCTGCGGCCCAGGTTCCCCAGCACACCTGTCTCTTCTCATTTACCAAGCTCTCTGAGGTGAACTAGCAGTCCGCTCCACTCTCCCCTGATCCCCACCTCGCCCCTCTCCTTATATCTGACACACACACACACACACCCTTCCGCCCCTAGACAACAGCACACAGGGATTGAGCTATCTGCCTTGATGAGGTGCAGGAAGATAAGAATGAGTCCCTCATTTTCTGTCTCAGTACCTGTCACCGTTAATACACTTCAGTAAGGGCTGCGTGTCCATTAGCCCTTAGCTTAGCAGTAGATGTTGCTGTACATGGTAGTGGTGGTGCTGTCTACTTTATTCTCATTCATGGTAAATGGAATGGCATCAAACACTAGGAAACCATGTGTTTGATGTTTTTGATACCATTCCACCCATTCCGCTCCAGCCATTACCATGAGCCTGTCCTCCCCAATTAAGGTGCCACCACCCTCCTGTGATTTGTAGGTATAATATACCCTTTTTAATGATTTCTATTCAGAATGGTCCTTGGTCTCCAATTTTCTGTGTTTGCCTATTTTCACCTGACAGACAAGGGCCCCCAGTTTGATATAATGGACGACCACCTGACCTCCTCCATTGTGTTTAAAGCCACGTCTGTCCCCAGCTCTAGAAACCAACCTGATGTTGTACGAAGTAAATGAAGCTACCTATTGAAGAGAAAGAGAGAGACAGGCCTTAAGACTGGACTCGAATATACTGTGTGCCAGGTGGCCTGTTGAAATATCTTTCTAGGAGGGAGTGTATAAGTGGAATCTTAGCTAGAGCATGTCAAGAGCCAATCCGTGTGTGTGTTTTTTAAAATGATGCCGTTTAGACCCTCGTCTGTTGTCGGGGGTATGTCATAGGTCAGTCCTGAGAATAAAGGAGAGATATTTGAGTGTTAATAGGAATCACTACTATGGGTTTAGATTATGTTAGGAACCCAAGGCGGCAGTGGTGCTCTGAAAACAGTCCATTGTTGAACATGCTATACAGAATGGTATTGTCATGTCACCAGCTTGACAACGCTAAGCAAGCTTTCAATTCATGTTTGGATTTTTTTTTTGTCATGCTTGTGTATTTGTTAGTACAGTGCCCTCCGTAATCATTGGGACAGTGATGGATTTTTTCTTCTTTTGGCTCTATACTCCAAATGTTTGGTTTTGAATTCAAACAAGGACGGTAAGTTCAGACTGTCAGCTTTCATTTGAGGGTGTTTTCATCCATACTGGGTGAACCGTTTAGAAATTACAGGACTTTTTGTATATAGTCCCCCAATTTTAGGGGACCAAAATTATTGGGACAAATTCACATATGTGTAGTAAAAAGTTAAGTACTTAGTCCCATATTTGGTCCCATGTTCATAGCACGCAATGACGTGCAAATATCACATCATACCCCCCCAAACAAGCTATCCTCCCATGTTATTGTAATGGTAAGAGGTTAGCGTATCTTGGAGGTATGATATTTGTGTGTCTAACTTTCTCACTCACCATTATTGATGATTCATTCAGGATTATCCATAATTAAGTGTTTAGAAACGTTATACTTTTATTTGCATCCAACACATTTGCAGAGTCACAAGCATGATGTAATCATTGTGTGCTATGAATATGGTACCATACATTTTTTGCTACACTTTTTACTACTTTAATAGACATATAAGTGAAATACTGATGGTCCCCTAAAATGGGAGGACTATGTACAAAATGTCTATACGGTTCACCCAATATGGATGAAAATACCCTCAAATAATTAAAGCTGACAGTCTGCAATTTAACCTCAAAGTCATTGTTTGATTTCAAACAATAGAAAAAAATCACTGTCCATCACTGTCTCAATAATTATGGAGGGCACTATAGTTAACACGCCACTGAAAAGCACTTGGACAGAATGACAGACGAGAAGAACACAAAACAACTAAAGAAAAAACAAACAAACAATACATAATGGACATTATAGTTGTATGCATTGTAGCTTAGTCACACCCTGAAGTGTGTATAGATAGGCATGCTCAGGTTGGCCCTGTTGGCAGACAAAGCCAAGCAGCAAGAGCAGCAGCTATATGACACATTTTCAGGGGTATAGGGAGGCTCAAGGCAGGCAGGGTGTTCAACCATGTTTGTATTGATTTGGGATGACTATATGATGTTAGCTGTGTGTGTTGCCTCCCCAGTTCACCTTCCTACAAGTGTTTGGGATGGGTTTTTCCTCCTTCCTCTTCCTCTGTATTCCAAAGCGGTGATTTGAGCGTGCTCTGTCTGTCTGATGCCTTATGAACATTGCATGAGCTTACTCCTGGTATATGGTAGCTACGTTATGACTTTGTTGCATTTTCTTTTCCTTTGATGTGTTTTATTCTTTGTTTATTCTGACCTACTTTTCCCTCAGATTGTAAAGTTATATGAATTATTTAGCTGTTTCTCAGTACCCCGACCATTATTTCAACGACTTTCTTTTCATTTTTTCTTCCTCTTCTTCCACCTGTTTCTTTCTTTGTCTGCCAAAAATAACACAGCTAATGTGTTGTATAGATTTCCTGAAATTGTAGTCAGAGGTACTTTCGACCTGGGTTCAAGTAGTATTTGTTTTCTTTTCAAATATTTTGAGTGTTTGCTTGAGTCTGTCTGGAGTGTACAGATGAGCGGCGTTGCACATTGTGGAACTATTCCATTGGTTTTACTACACCAGACAAGCCCAATCATGCACAGCTAAATACAAATGCTATGTCCACCTGTTGTAATGGGGATTCTTTAACTGAGGTGTTTAACACAATCAACTGACTGGTTTTATAATTGGTTTGATTTTCACCTAGATTAACTAACCTGCAGTACCCCATTTCAAGAGTACTGTAATTTTGCCTTGGGCAGAGCTACACTCTGCTCTGCCCCACATCAGCCTGTTATAGGCATTCAAAAGACTGCATGCACATCAAACTACTTTTATATTCATTTACGTTAAGACTTGTGAATAAATTGCCTAAATAATTAAGCATATTTGTTAGTAATTGTAGATGTTTCATTTAGAAAAATATATATTTCAAAGAAAAATATCCTGGGGTGTAAATTCTGTCATGCTAGTTCAAAGCAGCCTACCTACTGTAGCATAGCCCCCATGCTATACCATTCATTTACTTTCTTTGCAGAAGACGAGGGTAAAGTCAGCTTTTTTTTTTATAAGATCAAAGTTAAATGAAGTTCATACAGGTCCATGTAATGTGTAATTTGGGACGGTCTTTGAATGTGGTGTTGCGGCTGTTCTAGACGTGGAATAGCTGTAATTACACAGCTGTTGCCACGGTAACGTGATTGACACACGTTTTTGGCAGAAACCATGTGCGCTATTCATGAGCTGCGTTTGGTAGCATTTCAGACATAATTAATTGATTCATATGCCTGTAAGGCTTTTCTAAAATATTAATAAAATAAGCTTAAAAAGGCATAGGATGCCTGGATGTTGGGCATCAGAGCTGGTTGTTATTAACTTTCCCATGCGGTCATGGTGTTGGGGATTTTGACCGTAGTGGAAAGGTTTGGGGTTTCATTTGTTCTTTTAAACTTGTACCTTTCAACTATCTTTGTCCTAGAAACATACCAGTATCCAAAGGCGAGTCTGGTTGATAAAGGTCTCCATAGGATCCAACATTCAGAAAAAGATAGTTCACCCTCACCATGGTCCGCTACAAGACCATGGTGCTTGCCTACGGAGCTGTGAGGGGAACGGCACCTCAGTACCTCCAGGCTCTGATCAGGCCCTACACCCAAACAAGGGCACTGCGTTCATCCACCTCTGGCCTGCTCGCCTCCCTACCACTGAGGAAGTACAGTTCCCGCTCAGCCCAGTCAAAACTGTTCGCTGCTCTGGCCCCCCAATGATGGAACAAACTCCCTCACGACGCCAGGACAGCGGAGTCAATCACCACCTTCCGGAGACACCTGAAACCCCACCTCTTTAAGGAATACCTAGGATAGGATAAAGTAATCCTTCTCACCCCCCTTAAAAGATTTAGATGCACTATTGTAAAGTGGCTGTTCCACTGTATGTCATAAGGTGAATGCACCAATTTGTAAGTCGCTCTGGATAAGAGCGTCTGCTAAATGACTTAAATGTAAATGTAAATGTTCTCAATGAGCAATGTTTGTACATCACACACACACACACACACACACACACACACACACACACACACACACACACACACACACACACACACACACACACACACACACACACACACACACACACACACACACACACACACACACACACACACACACACACACACACACACACGCATATTTGAAGTGCACTCCCCCACACACACACACACATGCACATCTATCATATACAGTTGAAGTCGGAAGTTTACATACACCTCAGACAAATACATTTAAACTAAGATTTTCACAATTCCTGACATTTAATCCTAGTAAAAATTCTCTGTTTTAGGTCAGTTAGGATCACCACTTTATTTTAAGAATATGAAATGTCAGAATAATAGTAGAGAGAATTATATATTTCAGCTTTTATTTCATTACATTCCCAGTGGGTCAGAAATGTATATACACTCAATTAGTATTTGGTAGCATTGCCTTTAAATTGATTAACTTGGGTCAAACGTTTCGGGTAGCCTTCCACAAGCTTCCCACAATAAGTTGGGTGAATTTTGACCCATTCCTCCTGACAGAGCAGGTATAACTGAGTCAGGATTGTAGGCCTCCTTGCACACACACACTTTTTCAGTTCTGCCCACACATTTCTATAGGATTGAGGTCAGGGCTTTGTGATGGCCACTCCAATACCTCGACTTTGTTGTCCTTAAGCCATTTTGCCACAACTTTGGAAGTATGCTTGGGGTCATTGTCCATTTGGAAGACCCATTTGCGACCAAGTTTTAACTTCCTGACTGATGTCTTGAGATGTTGCTTCAATATATCCACCTATTTTTCCTGCCTCATGATGCCATCTATTTTGTAAAGTGCACCAGTCCCTTCTGCAGCAAAGCAACCCCACAACATGACGCTGCCACCCCCATGCTTCACGGTTGGGATGTTGTTCTTTGGCTCGCAAGCCTCCCCCTTTATCCTACAAACATAATGATGGTCATTATGGCCAAACAGTTCTATTTTGTTCTCAGACCAGAGGACATTCCTCCAAAAAGTACGATCTTTGTCCCCATGTGCAGTTGCAAACCGTAGTCTGGCTTTGTTATGGCGGTTCTGGAGCATTGGCTTTTTCCTTGCTAAACAGCCTTTCAGGTTATGTCGATATAGGACTCGTTTTACTATGGATACTGATACTTTTGTACCTGTTTTCTCCAGCATCTTCACAAGGTCCTTTGCTGTTGTTCTGGGATTGATTTGCACTTTTCGCACCAAAGTACGTTCATCTCTAGGAGACAGAACGCGCCTCCTTCCTGAGCGGTATGATGGCTGCGTGGTCCCATGGTGTTTATACTTGCGTACTATTGTTTGTACAGATGAACGTGGTACCTTTAGGCATTTGGATGAACCAGACAAGGTCTTGGCTGATTTCTTTTGATTTTCCCATGATGTCAAGCAGAGGCATTGAGTTTGAAGGTAGGCCTTGAAATACATTCACAAGTACACCTCCAATTTACTCAAATTATGTCAAGTAGCCTATCAGAAGCTTCAAAAGCCATGACATCATTTTCTGGAATTTTCTAAGCTGTCAACTTGTATGTAAACTTCTGACCCACTGGAATTGTGATACAGTGAATTATAAGTGAAACAATATTGTTGGAAAAATTACTTGTCATGCACAAAGTAAATGTCCTAACCGACTTGCCAAAACTATAGTTTGTTAACAAGAAATTTGTGGAGTAGTTGAAAAACGAGTTTTAATGACTCCAACCTAAGTGTATGTAAACTTCCGACTTCAGCTGTAGCATCAGGGATAGTGTGTTATGTGTTGCTGCCAGCTCCGGACAGCTAGTCTCCATGCAGGTGGGTTCTGCTCATTGTACCATGACTAGACATGCCTTCTAGTGTTGCGTGGTGCCCTGTGAAGCCTGGTTCTCCAGCCACAAAGACCAAAGACAAAGTCAGTCAACAAACACGTGTAGCACGTCTCTAAGCTCCTCTAGGTTTCTGATGCGCTCGCTTTGGAAATCCATCAAAGGCTTTTGGAATAGAATAGCAGACTTTTGGGGGAAAGAAAGTATGCTTTCTTTCAGCTTGTTGCCAAGGTAGCTACTAGCGTGTGGGTCCGTGATAAGAGACTGATACGGTTCATCTGTCTTCTGTGTCTTCTGTCCTATTCAATCTTCAATATGATCAGAATCAAAGGCATGTTTGAACATTCTACGTTTTGCTCCATGTTTTCACTCCTTGGCATTGTATATGCCAAACTTTATTTGAACACATTACGATCTGACAGTCATTGTTGTCAAACAGTCAATGTTGACGTACATGGCATGGCTTCAAGACATTAAGGAGATCCATTTTGACAGCTCTACATTGTAGTTTTATGGTAATACAGTTAGCATATCAAGTAGGACTAGATATAATGTTATATGGCAAAATACATTTTAATATAATCAATATACGGTCTTCTGGGCACAGGCCTTCATATTAAAATATGCATAGCATTTCTAAGTGCATCAGCTTTAAAGGGGAAAAAAGGAAAGTGTCATCCCAACCATGACAGAATAAATTGATGTCTATGAAATGCAGAAGGCAACCAGCTATGTCAAAACATGATTTCCATGCACTGGCTGTTTGCTTTGCTTTTGGCTTGACTGTTGGACTTGATGTAATTATATGTCAATCTCAGTAACCAAATCACTATGTAAACATGAGATCTGGACCATGTTAAGAGAAGAGGAGGGGAGGAGGAGGGGCTAGTCAAATCAAAAAACAAAGGAGGCAGCACTGTTGACACAATTGACTACTTTGTGTTTTTGCAAGAATGCATGAAGCGTCTTAAATATTTTAGAACGTATCAATCTTGAGCATGCTGATGCAATGGATTCTCAGAAGTATCTTCCTTCCTTCCCTCCACGTTCAGCCTTACATTACAGTTTTAGTTCATTTGGAACTTCAACTTCTTGTTACCCAGTAAGCTTGGTTAGAACCAAATAGTTTCCATCCAACCCTAGTCAACTCCAGCATACATATTTTGTACACAATTACAGTGTAGCACAGAAAGCCAGTCAATTAGGGATCCTATAGTGGTCAATCTTTAGTTCAGCTGGATGGGATGAATGATGTGTTCCACTGTACAGTATTAAAAACAGATTACCTAAACTTCTTTACTTTCTTTCTTTAATGGCCTTAAAAACAGTACTGTCGCTTTTGGATGAAAAGGAACGAGCAAACCTAGCTTGCTCCTCTGTACCTTCCATTTAACTCCGGGGAGAGGAGAGGGGATAGAGGAGAGGATAGAGGAGAGGATAGATGGAGAGGAGAGGATAGAGGAGAGGTCTACGTGCACTAATGCAGTTTACGTTAATTGAACCCTATCCCAGGCTACCCTGGCCCAGTAGTATCCAGTATCCAACCAATCAAATGTTATTGGTCACACACACATATTTAGCAGATGTTATTTGCGGATGTAGCGAAATGATTGTGTTCCTAGCTCCAACAGTGCAGTAGTATCTACACGGTGAAGAGGTTAGTTACCTCCGTCTAGCAGGAAGCCAACATTATGTCTGAGCTCCAATTAAAAGTTAGAAATCAGCTTGTTACAATGATGACTAGAGCTACAGTAACTTTAGAGCAGTTTCAAGTCCTAATGCATTATCACAGTGAGGTTAATCAAATCAGACTCCTCATTGCTGAACCAAGGAGTCACACCTTACACGACTACTCAGTCATGTTCATTATCATTAAGAAAGCATTACTTATAGACATCATTATGGTATTACCATTCACTTTTATTGGAATTTGGTATAGAAGTTATTTGAACAAAAATAGGTATTTTGAGTTTAATTCAGATTACCATGTTAGTAGCTATGTTCAGCTGAAAGAAGGAAGTGATGCATTTATCTTGTTATATATATATATCACGTTGGCTCATTAAGCTTGTACAATCATATCTATACTATCATCAATCTCCTATGTATTTTTCAGGAATGTTTTGGGATAAGAGTGTAATGCATAGTTTGATAGTGAATGCTTCTGTTAGAAAGACAATCCAGCACAGGGAGGTTGGGGTTTTTATTTTTTATTTAACTAGGTAAGTCAGTTAAGAACAAATTCTTATTTTCAATGACAGCCTAGGAACAGTGGGTTAACTGCCTGTTCAGGGTCAGAACGACAGATTTGTACCTTGTCAGCTCGGGGATGAAGCTGAACTCTATCACTCTGGGAGAGTGTCTGCTATCAGCTGAACTCTATCACTCTGGGAGAGTGTCTATTATCAGCTGAACTCTATCACTCTGGGAGAGTGTCTATTATCAGCTGAACTCTATCACTCTGGGAGAGTGTCTGCTATCAGCTGAACTCTATCACTCTGGGAGAGTGTCTGCTGGGAGAGTGTCTGCTATCAGCTGAACTCTATCACTCTGGGAGAGTGTCTGAACTCTATCACTCTGGGAGAGTGTCTATTATCAGCTGAACTCTATCACTCTGGGAGAGTGTCTATTATCAGCTGAACTCTATCACTCTGGGAGAGTGTCTATTATCAGCTGAACTCTATCACTCTGGGAGAGTGTCTATTATCAGCTGAACTCTATCACTCTGGGAGAGTGTCTGCTATCAGCTGAACTCTATCACTCTGGGAGAGTGTCTGCTATCAGCTGAACTCTATCACTCTGGGAGAGTGTCTGCTATCAGCTGAACT